>NW_027598630.1:0-5000 GCF_964194155.1 Cetorhinus maximus
ACTATTATCTCATTCATGGAAGTCAAACTGCAAAAGTAATCTCACAAATGCAAAGAGCGATATGATTTCCTCACACCTATGAGCACATGCCCCTAGTTACAGACCTTAATTTAACTCAGTAATGGCTTCCTTACATCTCCATTGAGCAGATTTAGGACCTTCCTTCCCCAGTGCCATTAATGGAATAATGACGATTACTATTTGAAAACCTTCATGTGTTAATTTACGTTATCAAAATTGAAAACCATTTGCCACTCATCCACCCTTGTACTATGGCAGGGATTTTCCAGCCCATTTCATGGTGGGACCTGCCACAGCAGATTCGGCAGCCCAGCCAAAAGTCCATTAACCATCAGCAGGACCGGACAATCCGGGTGGCAGGCAGGGCTGGAAAATCCCGCCCTATGTCTTTGTAAGTGCAATAAAAATTGTATCCAGATTGAATATAAATTAGGTCCTCTGCACAGTTCTTTACTACAGACATGTTGATGTCAAGTAAAGCTTTTCCATTTCGTGATTCGTTGAGATACATAATAATGATTGAAAATATAGAAAATCTAATGTTCATCTGCTGCCAAGCTCAATTCATTGTTTTTTTGTACCCGTTGCGAGAACTCCAATTTTAAACCAACCCACACATGAAGATGAGTAGTTGGATGTCCATTTTACTTCACTTCCCATTTTATACACCATTTAAATCGCTGCAGCAGAAATCCAAGCAGGATCCACAACAAGGTACCGACCCAAACTTGCCCATTCTCTCAGGATAGGTAGGTTAAAATCAGGTGTTATATTTCTGTAGAAAGCAAATTTTCTATTCAGCACATATTTACATTTCTGTCTGCACCCCACACTGCCCATGCCCTTCCACCCAATCAGATGAACGGTATATGTTTATTATGAACCTGGTCAAATACTTTCTGAAAGTCAAGAGGAAAAAAATTGCTGTCAAAATAACAGTGAGTCTAATGGTACTCACCACTAATTATGGCACAGCAACATCAGGAGATGGGCAGATGCATCATTAAATACCAATATCCGAATGTTCCTGATTAAATTGTGGTGCTACACTGTCAGCTTCACCAGTGAAATACATTGTTCAACATGAAGAAGCTGTATTTGTGCAGTTGGTATGAACTAAACCTGCCACAGAAATTTAAGCTTTTATTCTAATCTAAGCATTTTTTAACAATGTGATATGAGTTCATTACTGCCAAACAATCTCCCTTGCACTGAAAACTATTACATATGTAGAGTCTCATTCCCTCAGACATTAATTACTGTTGGAGATTTTTTATAAGTAATTTATTTTTACTTTTCCTTTTTATCTCTCTTTATTCCTATCTCTCTCTCTCTCTTTTTCTCTTATTTCCTTTTCTTTATTTCTCCTTCTGCATCTGATTTTATATTGAATTCACCAACTCTAATTTGCACTTACCTCTCAGTCCTTATGTCGTTAATGTCTCAATCCTTCAACCTGATTTGTTAGGGATTTGTCAGTGGCTTCTCCTGGTCACTCAGATCCCAGATGCCTGGATTCCCTCATTGAGATATTATTAGCTCGCACTTTCAGCCATTTGCCATTAGACACATTTGAAAAAACTAAATGTGCAAGGGAAAATCTAACTCAGAGCAGATGTTGTTAGATGCCCTGCTATTGCAACATAAGATTTCTAATGCAGTGATTCTTAAACTGGATGCGCAGTGCCCTGAGAGTCTGAAGGGACATTCCAAGTAGTGTGTGAAATAATTTGAAATGCAAGCAACAATGTGGGAGTAGAGGGCACCCTAGCCACATGCAGTGCAGCATGGGCTGGCTGACTCAGATAGGAGGGGAAGGTGCAAGGGTGGGCAGGTTCTGCAGTAAAAAAATGAGCACACCCCTCTTACTCATATCTATAAGTAATTACATGTTTCCTTAAAAGCATTATTAAAGCATTCTTTGAAGATAGCATGTCATAACATGACTTATGAAATATTATAGCCTGGATCTTCCGAGGAGTACCAGCACCATCTGATTGCCACTCCACTCCGACTGTTCACACAGCACCGAAGTTCCATATTTCTGGCCCGAACTTCCAAACGGGGCCTCTTCAGAAAAGCCGAGTGCACTTGTTCTAGGAGTCCTTCTTCATAGGGCAGGATCGTCGGGGGAAGCAACACCCCGCCTTTTGGCAGCACTAGTTGCCATATTTTGGTTAAGTCACCATTCATTAGCACACTGAAAAGCTTTGGGACATTGAAATAGCTTTTCACTGTGTTAGTGAATGAGTATGAATGAGGTAAATGGGTAAGGTGGGTAGAGTGGTCAGGTGGCAGTGTGGTGAGATGATAAGGTTGGGTCAGGTCAGGCCATGGGGCAGTCAGAGGTTTTTGGGGCGGGCGGGGGGGGAGGTGGAGTCTGACGGGGGAGGGAGGGTGAGTCCAGCGGGGGAGGGGATGGGTCTGGCGGGGGCGGGGATGGGTCTGGCAGGGGAGGGCGTGGGTCTGGCGGGGGAGGGGGTGGGTCCAGCGGGGGAGGGGGGAGTCCGGCGGGGGAGGGGGTGAGTGTGAGTCTGGCGGGGGAGGGGATGAGGGTGAGTCCGACGGGGGTGGGGGAGGGGGTGGGGGAGGGGAGGGGTGGCGGAGGGGGAGAGGGAGGGGGAGGGAGTGGGGAGGGGGAGGGGGAGGGGGAGGGGGTGGGGAGGGGGTGGTGGAGAGGGAGGGGGAGGGGGTGGGGGAGGGGGTGGGGGAGGGGGTGGGGGTGGGGGGAGGGGGAGGTGCTGATGTGTTACAATGAGGGGTCTCAGACGGCCGGGAATGTGGCCCCAGCATCGGCGAGCGGGACGGAGAATCACAAACTGGCCTCACGACCTGGTCAAACCGGTATTTTGGCCGTCTGGCCACATTGTCCACTCACGGCCCCCACCCCACGCCCACCCCCGAACACGCCCAGCGCCGGGGGGCACCGGAATATCCCGGCCTGTGTCTCTGCTTTCCTTGTTTATTTACTTGATCATGATCACTGTCCAGTGACCCCTGGGTTATAGAGAGAGGGGAAATCAGCCAGGGTTCCTGCTCCTGATCACTGTCCAGTGATCCCTGGGTTAGAGAGAGGGGGGAAATCAGCCAGGGTTCCTGCTCCTGATCACTGTCCAGTGATCCCTGGGTTAGAGAGAGAGGGGAAATCAGCCAGGGTTCCTGCTCCTGATCACTATCCAGTGATCCCTGGGTTAGAGAGAGAGGGGAAATCAGCCAGGATTCCTGCTCCTGATCACTGTCCAGTGATCCCTGGGTTAGAGAGAGAGGGGAAATCAGCCAGGGCTCCTGCTCCTGATCACTGTCCAGTGACCCCTGGGTTAGAGAGAGAGGGGAAATCAGCCAGGGTCCCTGCTCCTGATCACTGACCAGTGATCCCTGGGTTAGAGAGAGGGGAAATCAGCCAGGGTTCCTGCTCCTGATCACTGTCCAGTGACCCCTGGGTTAGAGAGAGAGAGAGAGGGGAAATCAGCCAGGGTTCCTGCTCCTGATCACTGACCAGTGATCCCTGGGTTAGAGAGAGGGGAAATCAGCCAGGGTTCCTGCTCCTGATCACTGTCCAGTGATCCCTGGGTTAGAGAGAGGGGAAATCAGCCAGGGTTCCCGCTCCTGATCACTATCCAGTGATCCCCTGGGTTAGAGAGAGGGGAAATCAGCCAGGGTTCCTGCTCCTGATCACTAACCAGTGATCCCTGGGTTAGAGAGAGGGGAAATCAGCCAGGGTTCCTGCTCCTGATCACTGACCAGTGACCCTGGGGGTTAGAGAGAGAGAGAGGGGAAATCAGCCAAGCCCCTACACCCCTCCCTATCTCTGTAACCTCCTCCAGCCCCTACACCCCTCCCTATCTCTGTAACCTCCTCCAGCCCCTACACCCCTCCCTATCTCTGTAACCTCCTCCAGCCCCTACACCCCTCCCTATCTCTGTAACCTCCTCCAGCCCCTACAACCTTCCAAGTTCCCTCCACCATTGGCGGCCGTGCCTTCAGCTGCCTGGGGGGGCCCTGAGCTCTGGAATTCCCTCCCTAAACCTCTCCGCCTCCCTCTCTCCCTCTCTCTCCTCCTTTTAAGACGCTCCTTAACACCACCCTCTCTGACCTAAGCTTTTGGTTGTCTGTCCAATATCTCCCTAAGTGGCTCAGGGTCAGGAACTGTCTGAAATCGCCCCCGTGAAGCGTGGGGACGTTTTGCTTTTAAAGGCGCTATACAAATGCAAGTTGTTATTTTTTTTTTTCTCTGCCTTCTCCTTCATCGCCTCACCAGCCTATTCCTCTCTGTGGCTCTGCCTCTCAGTAGCCTGGACAGTGTGCCGCAGGGCACCCTGTGCCAATGGCACCTGACCCAGTAACAGGGCTTTGACCAGGGAGAGCAGGCAACCCACACGGCGGGAGCTGTGCTTTGAAATGTATATTGACTAAAAGCAATCATGTGTGCCTCTGAGAGTACTCCATTAACACTGAGAAAGCTCAGACATCCTCCCGGTTAATTATATCATTCCCTTTGGCAAGAGGACAAGCAGAGATGCAGCAAATTCTGACAGGTTACAGACACCAGGGGGAAGGCAGCATCAGAAGCATCATCCCTTTAAATTGCACACTTCCCTTTAAGAGCGGTTAGGTGACTGACTGCCCCTTGTTTGCAGTCCGTGATTCAGTGATGCTGTTGAGTGGTGCTGTAAGCAGAGCATGTGTAATGACTAATAGTTTTTCTTTCTCTGTCTCATTGTGTATCCCTCTCTCTATCACTCTCTCTCTCGGTCTCTGTCTGTCTGTCTCTGTCTCTCTGTGTGTTTCGTGCTGTGTCTCTCTGTCTCTTTCTATCTGTCTCTTTCTATCTCTGTCTCTCTCTGTCCCTTCCCCTCTCTGACTCTAACTCTCTCTCTCTATGTCTTTCTCCATCTCTCTCTCTTAGTAACTCTCTCTGTCTCTGACTCTCTCTGTCTCTCGCTCTGTGTCTTTCACTCTCTGCCTCTGACTCTGTCTCC
>NW_027598630.1:7500-32500 GCF_964194155.1 Cetorhinus maximus
TCAGCCAGGGTTCCTGCTCCTGATCACTGACCAGTGACCCCTGGGTTAGAGAGAGAGGGGAAATCAGCCAGGGTTCCTGCTCCTGATCACTGTCCAGTGACCCCTGGGTTAGAGAGGGAGGGGAAATCAGCCAGGGTTCCTGTTCCTGATCACTGTCCAGTGACCCCTGGGTTAGAGAGAGAGGGGAAATCAGCCAGGGTTCCTGCTCCTGATCACTGCCCAATGACCCCTGGGTTAGAGAGAGAGGGGAAATCAGCCAGGGTTCCTGCTCCTGATCACTGACCAGTGACCCCTGGGTTAGAGAGAGAGGGGAAATCAGCCAGGGTTCCTGCTCCTGATCACTGTCCAGTGACCCCTGGGTTAGAGAGAGAGGGGAAATCAGCCAGGGTTCCTGCTCCTGATCACTGACCAGTGACCCCTGGGTTAGAGAGAGGGGAAATCAGCCAGGGTTCCTGCTCCTGATCACTGTCCAGTGATCTCTGGGTTAGAGAGAGAGAGAGAGGGGAAATCAGCCAGGGCTCCTGCTCCTGATCACTGTCCAGTGATCTCTGGGTTAGAGAGAGAGAGAGAGGGGAAATCAGCCAGGGCTCCTGCTCCTGATCACTGTCCAGTGATCCCTGGGTTAGAGAGAGAGAGAGAGGGGAAATGAGCCAGGGTCCCTGCTCCTGATCACTGTCCAGTGATCCCTGGGTTAGAGAGAGAGAGAGAGGGGAAATCAGCCAGGGTTCCTGCTCCTGATCACTGTCCAGTGATCCCTGGGTTAGAGAGAGGGGAAATCAGCCAGGGTTCCTGCTCCTGATCACTGTCCAGTGATCCCTGGGTTAGAGAGAGAGAGAGAGGGGAAATCAGCCAGGGCTCCTGCTCCTGATCACTGTCCAGTGATCCCTGGGTTAGAGAGAGAGAGAGAGGGGAAATCAGCCAGGGCTCCTGCTCCTGATCACTGTCCAGTGATCCCTGGGTTAGAGAGAGAGAGGAAATGAGCCAGGGTCCCTGCTCCTGATCACTGTCCAGTGATCCCTGGGTTAGAGAGAGAGAGAGAGGGGAAATCAGCCAGGGTTCCTGCTCCTGATCACTGTCCAGTGACCCACTGCTGGTGATGGCTTGTCAAACCTTTCCAAAGCCGATCACACTCACAGTGTAGGCCGACGGAAATGCTGTTCTGGGAACACGATTTTTCACAATGGATGTTTATATATTTGTCACTGTTGAGTCGTTTCATGAATTCTAACCTTTTTTTTGGTACATTTTTAAATGTGTATATTTAACCTGTTTGCCCCCACTTGTCCCAGACTATAATCCCACCCTGTCAGAGGGGATCCCTGGCATTGCAAGGGGTATTTTCTCCGTATCTGAGGGATATCTGAGATTCTCCAGAACGCGGTGGGCCTGAGTAACTCACGAGGCAGGACATTTCTTATTAAACTGTGTGTGCAGACAAGTAACAGCAGCGAGAGATTGTGTTAGGGGCCACACTGTCTGACTCCGCTCTGTCAGGGCCGTGTCTCTCCAAGTCCACCTGGCCTCACGTTCATCTCACGTCTCTATTTCATTTCAATGTGAAATATATTGATAAATATAAAATGCAGGCCTAACCCTCTGCTGTCTGGTTGCTCGGAGTACCACTGAACCAGCTTAGTGAGGACCATGTATGTGTGAGTGTGTGTGTTGCAAAGAGTGTGTGTGTTGCGGAGAGAGTGTGTGTTGCGGAGAGAGTGTGTGTGTGTTATGGAGAGTGTGTGTGTTGCGGAGAGAGTGTGTGTGTTGCGGAGAGAGTGTGTGTGTGTTGTGGAGAGTGTGTGTGTTGCGGAGAGAGTGTGTGTGTTGCGGAGAGAGTGTGTGTTGCGGAGAGTGTGTGTGTGTTGCAGAGAGAGTGTGTGTTGCGGAGAGTGTGTGTGTTGCGGAGAGAGTGTGTGTTGTGGAGAGAGTGTGTGTTGCAGAGAGAGTGTGTGTTGCGGAGAGAGTGTGTGTGTGTTGTGGAGAGTGTGTGTGTTGCGGAGAGAGTGTGTGTGTTGCGGAGAGAGTGTGTGTGTGTTGTGGAGAGTGTGTGTTGCGGAGAGAGTGTGTGTGTTGCAGAGAGTGTGTGTGTTGTGGAGAGTGTGTGTGTTGTGGAGAGTATGTGTGTTGCAGAGAGTGTGTGTGTTGTGGAGAGTGTGTGTGTTGCGGAGAGAGTGTGTGTGTGTTGTGGAGAGTGTGTGTGTTGCGGAGAGAGTGTGTGTGTTGCGGAGAGAGTGTGTGTGTTTTGTGGAGAGTGTGTGTGCTGTGGAGAGTGTGTGTGTTGCGGAGAGGGTGTGTGTGTTGCGGAGAGAGTGTGTGTGTTGTGGAGAGTGTGTGTGTGTTGCGGAGAGCGTGTGTGTTGCGGAGAGAGTGTGTGTGTTGCGGAGAGAGTGTGTGTTGCGGAGAGTGTGTGTGTTGCGGAGAGGGTGTGTGTTGCGGAGAGATTGTGTGTGTTGCGGAGAGGGTGTGTGTTGCGGAGAGAGTGTGTGTGTTGCGGAGAGAGTGTGTGTTGCGGAGAGAGTGTGTGTTGTGGAGAGAGTGTGTGTGTTGCGGAGAGTGTGTGTGTGTTGTGGAGAGAGTGTGTGTTGTGGAGAGAGTGTGTGTTGCAGAGAGAGTGTGTGTGTTGCGGAGAGTGTGTGTGTTGCGGAGAGAGTGTGTGTGTTGCGGAGAGAGTGTGTTGTGGAGAGAGTGTGTTTGTTGCAGAGAGAGTGTGTGTGTTGCGGCGAGAGTGTGTGTGTTGCGGAGAGAGTGTGTGTTGCGGAGAGAGTGTGTGTTGCGGAGAAAGTGTGTGTGTTGCGGAGAGAGTGTGTTGTGGAGAGAGTGTGTGTGTTGCGGATAGTGTGTGTGTGTTGTGGAGAGAGTGTGTGTTGCAGAGAGAGAGTGTGTGTTGTAGAGAGTGTGTGTTGCAGAGAGAGTGTGTGTTGCAGAGAGAGTGTGTGTTGCAGAGAGAGAGTGTGTGTGTGTTGCGGAGAGAGTATGTGTTGCAGAGAGAGTGTGTGTTGCGCAGAGTGTGTGTTGCGGAGAGATTGTGTTGCGGAGAGAGTGTGTGTGTTGTGGAGAGAGTGTGTGTTGCGGAGAGAGTGTGTGTTGCAGAGAGTGTGTGTGTGTTGCAGAGTGTGTGAGTGTTGCAGAGAGAGAATGTGTGTTGCAGAGAGAGTGTGTGTTGCGGAGAGTGTGTGTGTTGCGGAGAGAGTGTGTGTGTTGCAGAGAGTGTGTGTGTTGCGAAGAGAGTGTGTGTTGCGGAGAGAGTGTGTGTTGCAGAGAGAGAGTGTGTGTCACAGAGAGTGTGTGTTGCAGAGAGAGTGTGTGTTGCGGAGAGAGTGTGTGTTGCGGAGAGAGTGTGTGTTGCAGAGCGTGTGTGTTACAGAGAGTGTGTGTTGCGGAGAGAGTGTGTGTTGCGGAGAGAGTGTGTGTTGCGGAGAGAGTGTGTGTTGCGGAGAGAGTGTGTGTGTTACAGAGAGTGTGTGTTGCGGAGAGAGAGTGTGTTGCAGGGAGAGAGTGTGTTGCAGAGAGAGAGAGTGTTTTGTGGAGAGAGTTTGTTGCAGAGAAAGAGAGTTTGTTGTGGAGAGGGTGTTTGTTGTGGAGAGTGTGTGTGTGTTGTGGAGAAAGTGTGTGTTGTGGAGAGTGTGTGTTGCGGAGAGAGTGTGTGTTGTGGAGAGAGTGTATGTTGCAGAGAGAGAGAGTGTGTTGCGGAGAGAGTGTGTGTTACAGAGAGAGAGAGTGTGTTGCAGAGAGAGAGAGTTTGTTGCAGAGAGGGTGAGAATGTGTTGTGGAGAGAGTGTGTGTTGCGGAAAGATTGTGTGTGTTGTGGAGAGAGTGTGTGTTGCGGAGAGAGTGTGTGTTGCGGAAAGATTGTGTGTGTTGCAGAGAGTGTGTGTTGCAGAGAGAGTGTGTGTGTTGCGGAGAGTGTGTGTTGCAGAGAGAGTGTGTGTGTTGCGGAGAGAGTGTGTGTGTTGCGGAGAGAGTGTGTGTGTTGCGGAGAGATTGTGTGTGTTGCGGAGAGTGTGTGTTGCGGAGAGAGTGTGTGTGTTGCGGAGAGTGTGTGTTGCGGAAAGATTGTGTGTGTTGCAGAGAGTGTGTGTTGCAGAGAGAGTGTGTGTGTTGCGGAGAGTGTGTTGCAGAGAGAGTGTGTGTGTTGCGGAGAGAGTGTGTGTGTTGCGGAGAGAGTGTGTGTGTTGCGGAGAGAGTGTGTGTGTTGCGGAGAGTGTGTGTTGCAGAGAGAGTGTGTGTGTTGCGGAGAGTGTGTGTGTGTTGCGGAGAGAGTGTGTGTGTTGCGGAGAGATTGTGTGTGTTGTGGAGAGAGTGTGTGTGTTGCGGAGAGTGTGTGTTGCAGAGAGAGTGTGTGTGTTGCGGAGAGTGTGTGTGTGTTGCGGAGAGTGTGTGTGTGTTGCGGAGAGAGTGTGTGTGTTGTGGAGAGAGTGTGTGTGTTGCGGAGAGTGTGTGTGTGTTGTGGAGAGAGTGTGTGTGTTGCGGAGAGAGTGTGTGTGTTGTGGAGAAAGTGTGTGTGTTGCGGAGAGAGTGTGTGTGTTGCGGAGAGAGTGTGTTGCAGAGAGAGTGTGTGTGTTGCAGAGAGAGTGTGTGTGTTGCGGAGAGAGTGTGTGTGTTGCGGAGAGAGTGTGTGTGTTGCGGAGAGAGTGTGTGTGTTGCGGAGAGATTGTGTGTGTTGCGGAGAGTGTGTGTTGCGGAGAGAGTGTGTGTGTTGCGGAGAGTGTGTGTTGCGGAGAGATTGTGTGTGTTGCGGAGAGTGTGTGTTGCGGAGAGAGTGTGTGTGTTGCGGAGAGAGTGTGTGTGTTGCGGAGAGAGTGTGTGTGTTGCGGAGAGATTGTGTGTGTTGCGGAGAGTGTGTGTTGCGGAGAGAGTGTGTGTGTTGCGGAGAGTGTGTGTTGCGGAGAGATTGTGTGTGTTGCGGAGAGAGTGTGTGTGTTGCGGAGAGTGTGTGTGTGTTGCGGAGAGAGTGTGTGTTGTGGAGAGGGTGTGTGTTGCGGAGAGAGTGTGTGTTGCGGAGAGAGTGTGTGTTGCGGAGAGTGTGTGTGTTGCGGAGAGAGAGTGTGTTGCGGAGAGAGAGAGTGTTTTGTGGAGAGAGTTTGTTGCAGAGAAAGAGAGTTTGTTGTGGAGAGGGTGTTTGTTGTGGATAGTGTGTGTGTTGCGGAGAGAGAGTGTGTGTTGTGGAGAGTGTGTGTTGCGGAGAGAGTGTGTGTTGCGGAGAGAGTGTGTGTTGCGGAGAGAGAGAGTTTGTTGCAGAGAGGGTGAGAATGTGTGTTGCAGAGAGAGTGTGTGTGTTGTGGAGAGAGTGTGTGTTGCGGAGAGAGTGTGTGTTGCGGAGAGAGTGTGTGTTGCGGAGAGAGTGTGTGTTGCGGAGAGAGTGTGTGTTGCGGAGAGAGTGTGTGTTGCGGAGAGAGAGTGTGTTGCAGAGAGAGAGAGTGTTTTGTGGAGAGAGTTTGTTGCAGAGAAAGAGAGTTTGTTGTGGAGAGGGTGTTTGTTGTGGATAGTGTGTGTGTTGTGGAGAAAGTGTGTGTTGTGGAGAGTGTGTGTTGCGGAGAGAGTGTGTTGCGGAGAGAGAGAGTTTGTTGCAGAGAGGGTGAGAATGTGTTGTGGAGAGAGTGTGTGTTTTGCAGAATATGTGTGTTACTGTTTCTCCATTTCTTCCTCTGCTCTCTATAATGTGAATTCTCTCTGGAACATGCTCTCTGTCGCACCATCTCATTCTGAAACGCACTCTCTCTCTGAAATACTGTCTCCATAACTCTCTGTATAATAGGTTCTTAGACCTGTTGGGGGACAGTCTCTCAGCAGCAGTAGCGGCAGTCCCACTGGGTTAAAGTGTACCCACCTTTTTCAGTTTGTTCCTCACACAGTGATACGGACTGTATAGTATGAGCTGTCCAACGCAGCCCTGCTCCCAGTATAATAACCTGGCCCATTTATCTGATAGTGGAGTCTGGGACAGCTCCAGTAATGGGTAAGTGAAGACAGATCCCATGAGGGAGTGGAGCCCATTAATCAGGCTTCCATTTGCTGACACTATTTGCAATTCCAAGAAGCTCCCCAGAGAACCTTCAACCCCTGAATGGGAAAAATAATAAGACAGCTCGCAGAACAAATAGGTCCAGTGATTCGAGGAGCTGAAATATTCTGGCACTATGTATCAGTGTGTGCGTGTGTGTGTCAGTGTGTGTGCGTGTGTGTGTGCATGTGTGTGCTTGTGTGTGTCAGTGTGTGCACATGTGTGAGTGCACATGTGTCAGTGTTGCACGTGTGTGCGTGCGCGTGTATCAGTGTGTGCACGTGTGCGTGTGTGCATGTGTCAATGTGTGCATGTGTGTGTCAGTGTGTGTGTGCATGTGCCAGCATGTGTGCGTGTGTGCGCATGTGTCAGTGTGTGCACATGTGTGTGTGCGCATGTGTCAGTGTGCGCGTTTGTCAGTGTGTGCATGTGTGTGTGTGCGCATGTGTCAGTGTGTGCACATGTGTGTGTGTGCATATGTCAGTGTGTGCACATGTGTGTGTGTGCATGTGTCAGTGTGTGCACATGTGTGTGTGTGCATGTGTCAGTGTGTGCACATGTGTGTGTGTGCATGTGTCAGTGTGTGCAGGAGCAAGGATGTCTTACTGCAGCTGTACAGGAGCCTTGGTGAGACCACATCTGGAGTATGGTGTGCAGTTTTGGTCTCCTTACCTAAGAAAGGATATACTTGCCATAGAGGGAGTGCAGCGAAAGTTCACCAGACTGATTCCTGGGATGGCAGGATTGTTGTATGAGGAGAGATTGGGCCGACTAGGCCCTGTGTTCACTGGGGTTTAGAAGAATGAGAGGGGATCCCATTGAAATGTATAAAATTCTGACAGGGCTGGACAGACTGGATACAGGGATGATGTTTCCTCTGGCTGGGGGCGGTCTAGAACAAGGGGTCACAGTCTCAGGATACGAGATAGGCCATTTAGGACTGAGATGAGGAGAAACTTCTTCACTCAGAGGGTGGTGAACCTGTGGAATTCTCTACCACAGAGGCTGTGGAGGCCAAGTCGCTGTATATATTTAAGAAGGAAATAGATAGATTTCTAGACACTAAAGATGCCAAGTGGTAGGGGGGGAGAGTGGGAGTATGGTGTTGAGATAGAGGATCAGCCATGATCATAATGGATGGCGGAGCAGGCTCGAAGGGCTGAATGGCCTACTCCTGCTCCTATCTTCTATGTTTCTGTGGTAATCTGATGTGTAATATACCTTTAAGAAGAATGTTATAATGGACATGATCTTAGTATCCAATAGCAGAGTAGCGTGGGCTACCTTAGTAGTCAGTAGTCTAGAGTTAGAGTCTGTAATGTAGAGACAGGGTTTGAGTTGTAAGTACACAAGTGTAACTGCTGAGTTCCTTTCTAAATAAATAGAATGTGTTCTACATAAGAACCATCTGCTGATCTGCCCTGTCTACGGTACCAAGTCGGTCATCCTGAAACAAGATTACAAACCGGATCCATTAGTTCAACTAAACTAGTGACCAGGATCCAACAAACTGGCGATGAGGAAAAAGCAAGAAAAAGCGAGGAAGGAAGTCAAGTGAACCAAAATCAGGGCGTACCTCGCACGGTAATTGTAAGTAGACTTTCCGTTCTAATCGTCAAAGTGGTCCCCTTGAAGCATGCTGCAGTTTGGAAGAGTTGAACCTTTCGACCCATCCGCAGACGATTGGTCTCGTGTTGAACGCCTCACGTTCTTTTTCCAAGCTAATGGCATTTGCGGGGGAGGAGAAGAGGCGAGCGATCCTCTTATCCACATGTGGGAGTAAGACCTACGGATGGGACGCGAAGTTTGACCAGCACCCAGTACCCCCGCACTTGAAAAGTTTTGATGACTTAGGGAAACTTGTGAAGAGTCATTAACAGCCCAAGCCCTCGGTAACGATGCAACAGTTCAAATTTAACTCAAGAAATAGAGCCCCAGAGGAGACAGTTGCTTGTCATGTGGCAAGTCTGAAACGGTTAACAGAATATTGCGAGTTTGGTACATCTATAAATGAGGTGCTTAGAGATTGTTTGGTGTGCGGTATAAACGAAGATGCGATTCAGAAGAGATTACTGTCTGAAACAAATTCGGATTTTCAGAAGGCACTAAGAATAACACTGGCCGTGGAAAGTGCAGTGAGGGACTCAAAAGCCATATAGGGAGCGCAAAATCCCACGTTGGGAGCCCCCTCCGGAAAGGGTGCAAAAATGCACAGCTCTGATGAGAAGCGGGAAGCAGCCCCCGCTTGCAGACAAATGAAAAGAAATGACTTGGCAGCCGGAACATGCAATAATATGGAAACAGAGGTGGAAGTAGTCAACCTTGCAATGAGCAAAAAAATCGAACGTCTTTACAAAATGGACACCTGGTGAGATTGTGCAAGGATAGAATCAGGCAGACTTTCAATCAGAAGGGAAAAAACCCGTGGGATCCATAACACAGGAGAGCCTGAAGTAACAGATTCAGATATTTATTCATTGTATAACTTAAAGGTAGGGAGAACAGAACCAATCTATGTAACAGTGAGGGTGAATGATAGACCTATCGGAATGGGGAGCTTCCACTCCGGCGATAGGTGAGCACACCTTCACATACCTGAATTATGGGGAATGTCAATTAAATCTGGAAGGAACAGATGCCAAATTGAAAACTTATGCGAGAGAAGACATCAAAATCAAAGACATAAGCTCGGTTACTGTACAGTACGGAAGTCAATCAGTAAAATTACCCTTGATGGTGGGAGCAGGTGAGGGGCCAAGCCCCCTTGGGACGAAACTGGCTGAAAGGAATGAAATTGGGTTGGACGGGGATCTTCCAGCTGAGAGCCAGTGGGCTACCTGGAGCTACCACAAAAATACGCCTCCGTGTTCCAAGATGAGCTTGGGAAGAGCCAGGGGCTACAAGCTAAAATTCATGTGGATCCAGGAGCTACTCCTGATTTATGAAGGCAAGAATGGGACAGATTAGAGAAACTGGGAGTGATACAAACCTGTGCATCTCCCGGAATGGGCAGCACCAGTGGTCCGCATACTCAAACCCAACCAAGGCGTTCGAATTTGTGGAGGCTACAAATTGACTGTTAATAAAGTGGCTAAGTTGGACAGACACCCTATACCAAAAATGGAAGACCTGTTTCCTAAGCAGGCAGGTGGAATCGCCTACCCGAAGCTGGATATGAGCCATGCTTATCAACAACTGGAGTTAGAGAAAGCCTCCCAGACGTTTGTCAGGATTAATACACACAAAGGGTTGGGCCAATATACCCATTTGGTGTATCCTCAGCTTGTGCCATATTCCAGAGACCAATGGAAAGTTCACTGCAGGGACTGCCCCCATGTTGTCGTTTATTTGGATGACGTTTTGGTGACTCACCGAAAAGGAGCATTCGGCAAACTCGGAAGAAGTTTTGAAACCTTTCTCGCGGGTTGGATTGCGTTTAAAAAAAAAACAAAAGTGCACGTGCCAAAGGACAAAGGTGATTTATTTAGGTCACGGGGGGTAGATACACAGGGCCTCCGCTCAGTTGAGGAGAAAGTGAGAACCATAAGAGAGGCACCAGGGCCAAGGAACATCTCTGAGCTCAAACCATTCTTGGGGATGATCAATTACTACAGCCGCTTCATGCCTAACTTGTCGACAGAACTGGCCCCACCCTGTATTACCTACTCAAGGAAAACCAACGCTGGTCTTGGCAAACACTACAGAGAGAAGCTTCACAAAGGTAAAACAGCTGTTGCACTCATCCACCCTTTCAGTACATTTAGACCAAAGAGTTAGTTCTGACTAATGACGCATTTCCCTGCGGAGTGGGAGCAGTGCTCTCCCATCGAATGGACGATGGCTCAGAACGACCTGAAGGATATGTATCAAGAACCCACACCACAGTGGAGAAAGGATACTCACAGATGGATAAAGAAGGCCTGTCCATCGTCTTTGGTGTCAAGAAATGTCACCAGTACGTACACGGCCGCCATTTTACTGTTGTTTCGGACCACAAGCCATTGCTAGGATTGTTCAGCCAGGACAAGGCTATACCACCCATAGCCTCAGCAAGAAGACAGAGATGGGCGTTGATCCTGGCAGTGTAAGAGTATACTTTCACCCACAGGCCTGGGAATCAGATTGGAAACGCTGACGCACTCAGTCATTTGCCTTTGAAAGAAAACGACGAGGATGTTCCAGTCCCTCAAGAGCTCGTTTTATTATTGAACTCCTTAGATTCATCCCCGGTATGTGTGAGGCAGATCAGAGATTGGCCAGGTCTCGAGACCCAGTCTTATCCAAAGTACAAGAACAAGTTTTTCTTGGTTGGCCCCAAGAGCAGGAATCTGACCAAGTGAAACCGTATTTTCACAGAAGCTATGAGATTAACCAGGTAGGATGGTATCTTTATTGTGGGCAGCTCGAGTGATTGGTCCTCCAGAGGGACAAAAGCCTTCGTTAACTGAACTACACAGAGCACATCCAGGTATTTCCTGAATGAAGACCATAGCTCGCAGCTACCTATGGTGGCCTGGGATGGATGGAGAAATAGAGAGTTTAGTGAAGAATTGTGTGCAGTGTCAGCAAGTGCAGAAGTTACCTTCAATAGCTCCGTTACACCCATGGGAGTAGCCAGGAAGGCCATGGGTGCGGTTACACATTGACTACGCAGGACCTTTCCTGGGAACAATGTTTCTGCTCATTGTCGATGCCCACTCAAAATGGATGGACAGATATGCGGTGAAGTCACCAACGTCTTCTGCTACAGTTGAGAAGCTACGCCAGAGTTTCGCCATCAACGGACTACCAGAAGTGGTCGTTTCCGATAAGGGCATGGCCTTTACGAGTGCTGAGCTTCAGCGGTATATCAGCCTCAACGGTAACACTCATGTGAGAACTTCACCGTACCCACCCTCCCTGAAACGGACTGGCCAAGAGAGCGGCTCAAACATTCAAAGCAGGCATGAAGAAATTAACTGGAGACTCCATAGCGACCAGGCTAACACGCTTTCTTTTGCATTATAGGACCACCCCTCACACGACCACAGGTGTGTAGACAGACCTGTAGACAGACCACAGGTCTGTCCTCCAGTTTACTGTAGGACAGATGGTATGTGTGAAAAATGTTGGAGGAGGACCCAAGTGGTTATCAGGTGAAGTAAGTACAGTTACTGGACCTCTTTCTTACCACGTGGAAGTGGAAGACTGGGAGGGAGGAGGTATATGGATCACAGAAGGAGGAGAGAAGCAAAGTGTCGGGAAATGATTCCCCCAGTGTTCATGGCTGCGTCAACATCTCCTGTTGAAAGAACTCAACTGAGTACAGATGTGTTTGAAGGGTTGGCTGTACCTGTAAGAGTTGTGGAAGCAGATCTGCAGGTGCCCACCGAAGGTCCTGATGTGCGGACAACTCCAGAAAGGGAGGTTCCTGACAAAGCTGCGGAGCTGAGACGTTCCACACGCGTAAGGAAACCCCCGGAAAGACTGAATTTGTAAATTCTTATTCTGTGTAAATAATTTGATATTTTGAGAAATTGTAACTGTAAAATGTATTCCTGAGTAAAGGGGGAGGGATGTGGTAATCTGTGGTGTGATATACCTTTAAGAAGAATGTTATAATTGAAGATCACGTGATCGTAGTATCCAATAGCAGAGTAGCACGGGATACCTTGGTAGTCAGTATTCAGAGTCAGTAGTGAGTAATCTAGAGTTAGAGTCTGTAATGTAGAGACAGGATTTGAGTTGTAAGTACACAAGTGTAACTGCTGAGTTCCTTTCTAAATAAATAGAATGTGTTCTACATTAGAACCATCTGTTGATCGACTCTGTCCATGGTACCAACTGGGTCATCCTGAAACAAGCATACAGCCTGGATCCATTCATCCAACTGAACTAGTGACTTGGAAATGTCAAACCTGAGATGGACAGATTTTTGTTGGGTAAGGGGATTAAGAGTTATGGAACCAAGACAGCTAGGTGGAGTTAGATACAGATTGAATAGCAAAACAGGCTTGAAGGGCTGAATGGCCTCTTGCTGGCCTATGTAACAGCCTCAAGGGGGCTGAATGGGCCTCCTCCTGTTCCTGTGTAACAGGCTCGAAGGGATGAATGGGCCTCCTCCTGTTCCTGTGTAACAGGCTCGAAGGGATGAATGGGCCTCCTCCTGTTCCTGTGTAACAGGCTCTAGAGGGGCTGAATGACCTCCTCCTGTTCCTGTGTAACAGGCTCGTGGGGGCTGAATGGCCTCCTCCTGTTCCTGTGTAACAGGCTCGAGAGAGGCTGAATGGCCTCCTCCTGTTCCTGTGTAACAGGCTTGAGGGGACTGAATGGCCTCCTCCTGTTCCTGTGTAACAGGCTCGAGGAGGGGGCTGAATGGCCTCCTCCTGTTCCTGTGTAACAGGCTCGAGAGAGGCTGAATGGCCTCCTCCTGTTCCTGTGTAACAGGCTCGAGAGAGGCTGAATGGCCTCCTCCTGTTCCTGTGTAACAGGCTCGAGAGGGGCTGAATGGCCTCCTCCTGTTCCTGTGTAACAGGCTCGAGAGAGGCTGAATGCCTCCTCCTGTTCCTGTGTAACAGGCTCGAGAGAGGCTGAATGGCCTCCTCCTGTTCCTGTGTAACAGGCTCGAGAGGGGCTGAATGGCCTCCTCCTGTTCCTGTGTAAATATCTGATATTTGTGCTTTCTGCAGATATATCGAGAGCCAGGATGGATTGAAGAGTCTGTCTAGAAGTGACTTGGAGCATTACAGCAAGCTGCGGAACCTGTAAGTCACCTCCTTGTCTCGGGCTGGGATAAATGCACCTCTTCAGTTACTGGGACAGCAGCATGTCCAGATCCTGGGGCCCAGTCCCTAATTCCAGACTGGCACCAACCCACATGACTAAGCTCTATGGCCCTTCCCCGATGTGTCCGGACTTGCTGATTTCAGCCAGGGATCTGCAGGTGGTCTAGAGGAACCCTCGGTGACCCTGGCTTAGGGAAGAAGGCTAAATCCATCACAGTTCATGTTGCTGGTCATGATTGAGGCACTTCCCAGGGACAGGGTGTGATCTAATTGAATGACAGAACAGGCAAGATGGGCTGAATGGCCTTCTCCTGTTCCTACATTACCATTGAGAAGTGTGTGGTTTCTCACCAGCTGAGGGCTCAGCGGTCAGTAGGTACTGTTGACAGCTCGTACCTGTCCTGGGAGTGTTTGATGGAGACAGTGTAGAGGGAGCTTTACTCTGTATCTAACCCCATGCTGTACCTGCCCTGGGAGTGTTTGATGGGGACAGTGTAGAGGGAGCTTTACTCTGTATCTAACCCCGTGCTGTACCTGTCCTGGGAATGTTTGATGGGGACAGTGTAGAGGGAGCTTTACTCTGTATCTAACCCCCTGCTGTACCTGTCCTGGGAGTGTTTGATGGGGACAGTGTAGAGGGAGATTTACTCTGTATCTAACCCCGTGCTGTACCTGTCCTGGGAGTGTTTGATGGGGACAGTGTAGAGGGAGCTTTACGCTGTATCTAACCCCGTGCTGTACCTGTCCTGGGAGTGTTTGATGGAGACAGTGTAGAGGGAGCTTTACTCTGTATCTAACCCCGTGCTGTACCTGTCCTGGGAGTGTTTGATGGGGACGGTGTAGAGGGAGCTTTACTCTGTATCTAACCCCGTGCTGTACCTGTCCTGGGAGTGTTTGATGGGGACGGTGTAGAGGGAGCTTTACTCTGTATCTAACCCCGTGCTGTACCTGTCCTGGGAGTGTCTGATGGGGACGGTGTAGAGGGAGCTTTACTCTGTATCTAACCCCGTGCTGTACCTGTCCTGGGAGTGTTTGATGGGGACAGTGTAGAGGGAGCTTTACTCTGTATCTAACCCCGTGCTGTACCTGTCCTGGGAGTGTTTGATGGGGACAGTGTAGAGGGAGCTTTACTCTGTATCTAACCCTGTGCTGTACCTGTCCTGGGAGTGTTTGATGGGGACGGTGTAGAGGGAGCTTTACTCTGTATCTAACATTGACGGGGCTGATTTTCTGCGATGAATTTGTGCTATTTGCTTACAGAACGATAACCAACTCCGGACTTCAGAACGTTGACCTGGATGCGTTTCATCACAGCCCCCTGCTGCAGTACATGTGAGTCAATGCCCCCCCTGCTATTCCCTCTCTGAATCTTCACCCAGCTGTGAGCCACAACCTGTCAGCTGCTCCCAGAGCCGGGTACTCTCACCCTCCACGCGAAGCTCTCACCCCAGCAACCTTGGCACGATCTCTCCTCTGTGCCCTTGTCGCCCCGTTCCTGAGCGTGAGATACCGCGTGGTGACGTCCAGCGAGCGTCCCGATGGTCATGCCGCACTCGCACCATATTTCGGTCAGCAAGGCGGGTTCAGAGGTCAGGAGCAGGCCCACCGACAATGAAGAGGCCTATTAAGGCCTATTAAAGTTGTAACTAACGGAGACTTTTCATTGCCTGTCCAACATTATGGTTGGCGGGCGGGCGAATCAGCCAGGCGGCCTGTGCATTTTTCAGGAAACCTCATCCACGGGCGGGATGAGGTTCCCGTTATTAAATTTTAAAAAACGTGTACGGACAGAATTTTCATCCCGTATAGGTTCAGGCGACTGATTCTGAGGCGTGGGCAGCTTTTTCAGATTTTAAAATCCCCTTTTTATGACATTTAAATTCTTCAGCTGCCCAAAGCAGGTCTCTGCCCTCAGGGAGCTTTCGTTCCCCGCTCCCCAACTAGTGCTCACCCTCCTCCCGGCCCCCACCTGGGCTGCGCTGATCCTTTCGTGCTGGCTGCCCGGTAACTGGCCATTCATCGCGATCGGGGGTCTGTTCCCCGGCTGCTCCCGGGCCCACCCGATGGCGCCCGCCCACTGAACTAAAAACTCTGCCCCATGGGAGAGATGGAGAGACTCAAAGTTGGAGAGACAGACTGACAGTGAGAGACAGAGGGTGAGAGAGACAGAGGGTGAGAGAGACAGAGGGTGAGAGAGACAGAGGGGGAGAGAGACAGAGGGGGAGAGAGAGATAGAGGGGGAAACAGACAAAGGGAGAGAGAGAGACAGAGGGGGAGAGAGAGACAGAGGGGGGGAGAGAGACAGAGGGGGGGAGAGAGACAGAGGGGGGGAGAGAGACAGAGGGGGGGAGAGAGACAGAGGGGGGGAGAGAGACAGAGGGGGGGAGAGAGACAGAGGGGGAGAGAGAGACAGAGGGGGAGAGAGGGACAGAGGGAGAGGGGAGAGAGACAGAGGGGGGGAGAGAGACAGAGGGGGAGAGAGAGACAGAGGGGGAGAGAGAGACAGAGGGGGAGAGAGAGACAGAGGGGGAGAGAGAGACAGAGGGGGAGAGAGAGACAGAGGGGGAGAGAGAGACAGAGGGGGAGAGAGAGACAGAGGGGGAGAGAGAGACAGAGGGGGAGAGAGAGACAGAGGGGGAGAGACAGATAGAGGGGGAAAGAGACAGAGGAGAGAAACAGAGGGGGAGAGATGGGAGAAAGAGAGAGACAGGGGGGAAAGAGACAGAGGGGGAGATTGACAGAAGAGGAGAGAGGCGGAGTGGGAGAGATGGGAGAATGAGAGAGAGAGAGATAGTGAGCTTCCTTCTTGAATTGACATCCACTGTGCTGTTAGGGAGGGAGTTCCAGGATTTTGACCCAGTGACAGTGAAGGAACGGCCGATATATTTCCAAGTCAGGATGGTGAGTGGCTTGGAGGGGAACTTCCAGGTGGTGGTGTTCCCCATGTGTCTGCTGCCCTTGTCCTTCTAGATGGTAGCGGTCGTGGGTTTGAAAGGTGCTGTTGAAGGAGCCTTGGTGAGTTGCTGCAGTGCATCTTGTAGATGGTACACACACTGCTGCTACTGTGCGTCGGTGGTGGAGGGAGTGAATGTTGAGGGTGGCGGATATGGTGCCGATCGAGCGGGGCTGCTTTGTCCTGGGTGCTGTCGAATTTCTTGACTGTGCCACAGCCCCTCACCTTGGAAGGTGCACTGTGACACTTACCCGGCTACCTCGGCAGCCTCTGTAGGTTGAGGGGTCCCCCTCTCAGAGAGAGGAGACGTTGAGCCCATCAGTCTGTGCATGAGGGGGCCTCAGAGGGGTGGAGTGACTAACATCTAACCTGTCTAACCACCCAGGCTCCACTGATTCTGTCAAGTCTGAGGTAATCCCCCTGGGTTCATGTTAAGCTCCTTGTATTTCCAGTATTTATTTAGCTGATCCATATTTAATCCTGTGCAGCAGTTAGCTTGCTAATTCAAAATCAATGAGGCTTTCAGCTTGCCGTGATTACCAGAACTGGCGAGAGTGGACTGCCCGCTCAGGACACAGCCCTACCCGCTGCAGTGAGCCCACCCCCTCCCTCCATGCCCCCCTGCCCGCAATTTCCCACCCTGTCTGTCCCTGCACTGTGCCCCCCACCTCCCCCCCAGCAGAGTGGCACTGGCTAGTCCTGTGCCCAGGCGGGAGGAGAGTGTGCCAGGTCGCCTGGTTGGGTTGGGGGTGGTGGGGAGGTGTGTGGAAGTTTGTGGCATCTTTCTCTGTCCCCACCCTCGCTCTGTCTCGCCAACCCTGTCTCTCTCTCTCTCTCTCTCTCTCTCTCTCGCTCTGTTCATCTTTCCCACCTGCTTATCCACCTCCATCTGCCCATGGACCTCTCTCTGTCCCCATTCATCAAAGGTTTCCATTCAACAACAATCTCTGGACCATCGAAATCAAGGAGGAAATGAATTAATGTAATAATGCGATAATGTTTAAAATTCTGCAGATGGACTCGTCTATCTATCTCCGTCTCTCTCAATATCCATCGCTCTTGATATCTATCACTTCATCACTCGACCTCTAATTCTCTCTTCCTGATCTCTCTCTCTCTCTCTCTCTCTCACTCTGCCTCCGCTTCTCTCTTTGTTTCTCGTTCGACCAACTTCTCTCTCTCCCTCTCCGGCCCTATCGCTTGGTACACGGTGACCAGACACCCCAGCTTCACTGGGACGGTCCCGCTTTCGCATTAAAGGTCCCCGTGTCCTGACATCTTTCTCCAAATTTTGCTCGAGTGTCTGGTGGGGGGGGGGGGGGAGGGGGAAGGGGGTAGGGGGGTTGCGGAATGAGGGAGGGGGGAGTTGTTGCGCAGGGGCTGATTCACCTTCCCCGGCTTTTGAGGAGCATCAGCCTCTCTCTACACTTTCTCTCCCCTGAGACGCTACCCAGGGTGACCAACTCTAACAAAGTAAGGACGGCATCACCATGGTGTTGGGGCAAGGGAGGGGTAGGGGGTCTGGTGACTGTGTGGGGGGTGGGGTTCCTGAGTTTGTAGTGTTGGTCGGGGGGTGGGGGTTGGTAAGTGTGAGAGCAGCCACGAGGGTTTGAATATGAGAAGTGAGGGGGTGGGGGGGGTCTTGAGTCCATAGTAGCAGTGGGGGAGGGATGGGGTTTAAAATGCATTAAAACTTACGCCTTATCTTGTCGAGCCACAATGTTATCATCTCCCTGCTCGCTCGCAGTCCCGCTCGAATCACTCAAACTCACCGGTCTCCCACTGGCCGTCATACGAACTAGGAACAGGAGTAGGCCACTCGGCCCCTCGAGCCTGCTGCACCATTCAGTAAGATCGTGGCTGATCTGATTGTAACCTCAACCCCACATTCCCGCCCACCCCCGATAACCTTTGACCCCCTTGTTAATCAAGAGTCTATCCACCTTTGCCTTAAACATATTCAAAGACTCTGCTTCCACCGACTTTTGAGGAAGAGAGTTCCAAAGACTCACGACCCTCTGACACAAAATTTCTCCTCATCTCTGTCTTAAATGGGTCACCCCTTATTTTTAAACAGAGACCCCCCCTAGTTCTAGATTCTCCCACAAGGGGAAACATCCTCTCCACATCCACCCTGTCAAGACCCCTCAGGATCTTATATGTTTCAATCAAGTCGCCTCTTACTCTTCTAAACTCCAGCGATACAAGCCCAGTCTGTCCAACCTTTCCTCATAAGACAACCTGCCCATTTTGTGTTTGCTGATAATGCTGTTGTGTCATGGACTCCCTGCTCACCAGGCCCACGCCGCACCTCACCCCGCCCCCACCCCCCACCCCACTTCACCCACCCCCCCACCACCCTCTCCTCCCACCTGGGAACTTGGAACAAGATTAAAAATGTTGCTGGAGGAATGAGGAATCGAATGGAATTGCCCTGCGGGTTGAATTCGTAACATTCGCGCCACACAAGTGCCAGGTAATGACCATCTCCAACAAGAGAGAATCCAACCATCACCCCCTTGACATTCAATGGCATTACCATCACTGAATCCCCCACTATCAACATCCTGGGGGTTACCATTGACCAGAAACTGAACTGGACCAGCCTTATAAATACTGTGGCTACAAGAGCAGGTCAGAGACTGGGAATCCTGTGGAAAGTAACTCACCTCCTGACTCCCTAAAGCCTGTCCACCATCCACAAGGCACAAGTCAGGAGTGGGATGGAATACTCCCCACTTGCCTGGATGAGTGCAGCTCCAACAACACTCAAGAAGCTCAACACCATCCAGGACAAAGCAGCCGCTTGATCGGCACCCCATCCACAAACATTCACTCCCTCCACCACCGACGCACAGTAGCAGCAGTGTGTGTACCATCTACAAGATGAACTGCAGGAATTCACCAAGGCTCCTTAGACAGCACCTTCCAAACCCACGACCTCTACCATCTAGAAGGACAAGGGCAACAGACACATGGGAACATCACCACCTGGAAGTTCCCCTCCAAGTCACTCACCATCCTGACTTGGAAATATATTGGCCGTTCCTTCACTGTCGCTGGGTCAAAATCCTGGAACTCCCTCCCTAACAGCACGGTGGGTGTACCTACACCACAGGGACTGCAGCGGTTCAAGAAGGCAGCTCACCCACCACCTTCTCAAGGGGCAATTAGGGATGGGCAATAAATTCTGGCCTAGCCCAGCGAAGCCCACATCCCGTGAAAGAATAAAAACGATTGCCCTCGCTCTAGGGAGGAGTCAGACAGACTCGAAACCTTAACTCAGTTTCTCTCTGGGTAACTGCTGGAACAGGACATCTTCTACTAGGGGAATTTGGAGATCCACTCAAGAGATTTTCCCAGTCTCCAGTCAACTGTGTGACCCCAGGCCCATGATCCCAGGAATGAAAGGCTTAACATATGAGGAATGTTTGAGGACTCTGGGTCTATACTTGATGGAGTTTAGAAGGATGAGGGGGGATCTGATTGAAACTTACAGAATACTGAAAGGCCTGGATAGAGTGGACGTGGGGAAGATGTTTCCATTAGTAGGAGAGACTAGGACCCGAGGGCACAGCCTCAGAGTAAAGGGAAGACCTTTTAGAACAGAGATGAGGAGAAACTTCTTTAGCCAGAGAGTGGTGAATCTATGGAATTCATTGCCACAGAAGGCTGTGGAGGGCCAGGTCATTGAGTGTATTTAAGATCGAGATAGATGGGTTCTTGATTGGTAAGGGGATCAAAGGTTACGGGGAGAAGGTGGGAGAATGGGGTTGAGAAACTTATCAGCCATGATTGAATGGCGGAGCAGACTCGATGGGCCGAATGGCCTAATTTCCGCTCCTATGTCTCATGATCTTATGATCTCAGCAGCCCAGTCACAGAACCGACGGAGAATTATTTGGAGGGAATTTTCCATTCCAGAGACGGGAGTCTGGTCGGTGGCCGGGAGCGGGAGTCGGAGTGACTTGCGCTCGTGGCGGGCAGAGAGTGACCCGCCCTGCCGTCATGTCATAGGCTCCGACCTCCGGCCGCCATATTGAAACGGCCTTTCGCTCTCCCTTAGCTCTGCTCCTTGACCCCCGCGCCCGACCCTCCCCCACCCACCCACCCGGCGCCGTGCACCCTTGGTCTCGCCCCCTCCCCTGCGCAGTGGCGCACGGTACTTTGGCGGCTCCATTTCATCCAACGGCCTTGCTGTGGGTGAAGGAGAAAAGTAAACGAGGCTTTTAAGTGGGGGTTTGCCTGACCATTGTGCGTGGCACAGCAAAGTTACCGTGGAATAAAGGTTTCTGGCTGGGATCTTGTGACAATTGAGGCCTTTCTTAAAGAAAATGAGGCAGAATTCAATAATTGGGTGTCTTGGGTCACCAGCTCCGTTTGGACATATTCCAGGGGATGTCATCACATGATCTCCGACCTTCAACTGCCTCTCCCTCAGATGTTGTCCAATATGTCAATTATCGTGGAGCCCCACCTTCCCGAGGCTTTTCAACGTGTCCCGGCTTTGACTTGTGAAAACCTGGTCACCTTAATTCAGTATCCCTCTCCAAGCCCCAGGAAACACTACTAGACCCCACAAGACAGTACCAGGCCCCACAAGACAGTACCAGGCCCCACAAGACAGTACCAGGCCCCAGGGGATAGTACTAGACTCCAGGGTACAGCACTAGGCCCTGAGGACAGTACTAGACCCCAGAGGACAGCACTAGACCCTGGGGTTAGTACTAGGCCCCAAGGGACAGTATTAGACCCTGGGGACAATACTAGGCCCCAGAGGACAGTATCAGGCCCCAGGGGACAGCACTAGACCCCAGGGATAGCACTGGACCCCACAAGACACTGCTAGGCCTGAGGGGACAGTACTAGGCCACAGGGGACAGCACTGGACCCCAGGGACAGTATTAGGCCCCAGGGGGTAGCAATGGCACCCAAGAAACAGACCCCGGGGGACAGTACCAGGCCTGGGGGCGGTGCCAGATCCCAGGAAACAATGCCAAGCCCAAGGAAACTGACCCCAGGGGACATTACCAGGCCTGAGGAGATAATACCAGATCCCAGGAAACTGACCCCAGGGGACATTACCAGGCTTGAGGAGACTGTACCAGATCCCAGGAAACTGACCCCAGGGGACATTACCAGACCTGAGGGGATAGTAGCTGACCCCTGGGGACAGTACCAGGCCCCACGCAGGAAACTGTCAGGCTCCAGGGGACAGAGCAGGCCCGAATGATATGCTAAAGCCCAAGTTCAGCGAAGATACTGTGAACTGTGTTTGTAGTTTGGTGGGGAGGGACGCAGAGTTTGGGTAAATAAATGATCTTTGCTTTTACCCCCAGAAACCTGTCATCGAACGCCCTGGTCACCTTATCCTGGAGGTCCTTCACGTCCCTTCACCTCACAGAATTGTGAGTATTGCAGAATTTTACCAGAATGTTTTTGGCTTTACAGGAAACACGGTGTGTGCTCGATAACCAGTAATGCCAACCCTAGCGTCTCATAAATCAAGAGACAAACCTCTTAATAAATTAAATTTGGGATATAAATTTCTCGAACGTAAACAAATACAGGAAAAATGTCTGAAAAGATGAGTTGTCCACAAGGAAATATTTCTCCTTGTATTCCGTTGTTGAATATTAATGGCACAATATTAATAGGACGATAATGACCTTAATTCCCTTTTAGGAAAATTACCAGAGTCATGTGTAAATCTAGCAAAATACTTAACAAATTAAAAAGCCCTGAGGGGAAATATTATCAGATCCACGGGTTCAGTGACCCAGGGAAATCACATCTAACCCAGAAAACAGAGGAAAGCTCATTACATAGAAGATGCAGTTAATTCCACAAACAGCTTCTCCTGCAAGGGCTGCTTCCTCACTCCAGTAAAAACTATTTGGCGTTTTGCACCTTAATGATAAATCTTGCAACTGTGCAGCTACAAGAGCAGGTCAGAGGCTGGGAATCCTGCGGAGAGTAACTCACCTCCTGACTCCCCAAAGCCTGTCCACCCCATCTACAAGGCACAAGTCAGGAGTGTGATGGAATACTCCCCACTTGCCTGGATGAGTGCAGCTCCCACAACACTCAAGAAGCTCGACACCATCCAGGACAAAGCAGCCCCGCATGATTGGCACCACATCCACAAACATTCACTCCCTCCACCACCGACGCACAGTAGCAGCAGTGTGTGTACCATCTACAAGATGCACTGCAGCAACTCACCAAGGCTCCTCAGACAGCACCTTCCAAACCCACGACCACTACCATCTAGAAGGACAAGGGCAGCAGACACATGGGGAACACCACCACCTGGAAGTTCCCCTCCAAGTCACTCACCACCCTGACTTGGAAATATATCATCCGTTCCTTCACTTTCGCTGGGTCAAAAACCTGGAACTCCCTCCCTAACAGCGCTGTGGGTGTACCTACACCACAGGGGACTGCAGTGGTTCAAGAAGGCAGCTCACCCACCACCTTCTCAAGGGGCAATTAGGGATGGGCAATAAATGCTAGTCTAGCCAGTGACACTCACATCCCATGAAAAAAAATAGTAAACTGTGCCCACCACCAGCCTTACACACCCTCCCCAAACCTTTAACCGTTAAAATATAAACAACTTAGAGAACATGAATGAAACCTTCCTGAATTTTTGTCACATTTAAAACCCACACAGGTCTGATTAGCAGGTTCTCGATATTTTTTGGTCGAAGGAACCCCTTTTCAAATATAATCATGGACACCCCCCTCCGATCTAAATGATAATACTCATTATATGAGAGTGTTGCATGAACAGAGGGATTTAATAACGCTCTTAGACAAGCAGGTATTTCGCATGAGTAAGGACTGTTTCCCTGATCTGCAGTGATGAGACCGAGCAGAGAAACCAGGGATAAGGAATAATTTTCACTCCTTTAACATTCTAGCGAATGCCAATATGCCAGCAAAATACTGCAGATGCTGGAGATCTGAAATAAAAATAGAAATAGCCGTTTGTTAGTATCGAACTCGAGTATTGCTGAGGAAGGTGGCATACTGTCGAGGCTTTTTGTCTTGCACTCACCAGGACAGGTTCACAAGAACACCAATCGTAAAAGGGAACAACAATTTATACTGCATGGGAAGAGAGTCTCTCCTCATGCAGTATAAATTGTTGCTCCCTTTGGGATTTGGTATTCTTGCGAGTCTGTCCCGATGACTTAAAAGCTTCAAATGCACGTCGCTTTCCTCAGCAACACTAAACACAGGAAGTGCTGGTAAATCTCAGCTGGTCTGGCGGCATCTGTGGAGAGGGAAACAGGGTTAACGTTTCGAGTCCAATGTGACCCTTCTTCGGAACGGCTTTTAATGTGGTTAATGGTTGTCGGTTAAAGGTGTACGTGCCCAATAAGTTCACAGATCACACCAAATACAAACAAGCTATTGGTCAAATCAGCATGAAGAATAGCCTCGCCCCCCCTGTCCCCCCGCCCCCCACCCCCCAAGATGTTTACCAGGTTCAGAACAGGTTGTTATTTTAATTTAAAAATAACAAAGTTCCCATAAATCAGAATCACAGAATCACAGTGCAGAAGAGGCCCTTCGGCCCATCGAGTCTGCACCGACACGTGAGAGAAACACCTGACCTACCTCCCTCATCCCATTGACCAGCACTTGGCCCATAGCCTTGAATGTTATGACGTGCCAAGTGCTCATCCAGGTACTTTTTAAAGGATGTGAGGCTAACCCGCCTCCACCACCCTCCCAGGCAGCGCATTCCAGACCCTCACCACCCTCTGGGTAAAAACGTTTTTCCTCACATCCCCCCCCTAAACCTCCTGTCCCTCACCTGGAACTTATGCCCCCTCGTGACTGACCCTTCAACTAAGGGGAACAGCTGCTCCCTATCCACCCTCTCCATGCCCCTCATAATCTTGTACACCTCGATCAGGTCACCCCTCAGTCTTCTCTGCTCCAACGAAAACAACGCAAGTCTATCCAACCTCTCTTCATAACTTAAATGTTTCATCCCAGGCAACATCCTGGTGAATCTCCTCTGCACCCCCTCCAGTGCAATCACATCCTTCCTATAATGTGGCGACCAGAACTGCACACAGTGCTCCAGCTGTGGCCTCACCAAGGTTCTATACAACTCCAACATGACCTCCCTACTTTTGTAATCTATGCCTCGATTGATAAAGGCAAGTGTCCCATATGCCTTTTTCACCACCCCTCTAACATGCCCCTCCGCCTTCAGAGATCTATGGACACACACGGCAAGGTCCCTTTGTTCCTCAGAACTTCTTAGTGCCATGCCGTTCATTGATTACTTCCTTGTCAAATTATTCCTTCCAACGTGTATCACCTCACACTTTTCAGGGTTAAATTCCATCTGCCACTTATCTGCCCATTTGACCATCCCGTCTATATCTTCCTGTAGCCCAAGACACTCAACCTCACTGTTAACCACCCGGCCAATCTTTGTGTCATCCGCAAACTTACTAATCCTACCCCCCACATAGTCATCTATGCCGTTTATATAAATGACAAATAATAGGGGACCCAGCACAGATCCCTGTGGTATGCCACTGGACACTGGCTTCCAGTCACTAAAGCATCCTTCTGTCATCACCCTCTGCCTCCTACAACTAAGCCAATTTTGAATCCACCTTATCAAATTACCCTGCATCCCATGTGCCTTTGCCTTCTTTATAAGTCTCCCACGTGGAACCTTGTCAAAGGCTTTGCTGAAATCCATATAAACTACATCCACCGCACTACCCTCATCTACACACCTGGTCACCTCCTCAAAAAATTCAATCAATCAATCAAATCAGACGGGTTCCTTTCTGCCCCCCCTTGAATGTGACATTCTCGGTGGGGTCGGGGGGTGGGGGGGTGTATTTTACAGAATCTGTGCAAACCCAGCCCGGTTATCTGACCATTGCAAGTGTTATGATCCCAGCTGATGTTATAAATGGACAAGGCAGATCCCAGAATGGAACCTGACTTGATAGACCGTCAATTTTTAGAACATTTTTTAAACCGTGGAGGGTACTTACTGAAACAGGTTCACAGGAGTCTGCTGTTGACTATTTAACAAAAAAAGATAAAACATTTATTAAAGAAGAAACATTAACTATATTACACTAGACAACAAAAAGTTTGGAAGTATTTCAACACAGACTACCAAGGAAAAAATTGTGGGGGAGTCCAGAACTAGGGTGGGGGGTCACTGTTTTAAAATTAGGGGCCTCCCTTTTAGGACAGAGATGAGGAGAATTTTTTTTTCTCGCAGAGGGTTGA
>NW_027598630.1:37500-39822 GCF_964194155.1 Cetorhinus maximus
GAGAACCTGACTGTGCGCTGCAACGCCTCGGGAGTCCCGCAGCCCTCCGTCCGCTGGCTGCTCGATGGCCTCAAGTCCAATTACTCTGTCCAGGTAAGATGGGGTCATTGGCTTTCCTTCAGGAGGGGGAGTGGGGGTGTGTGGGCGGGGGCGAGGGGAGATCGGGTGGTGTGGATGGGGGAGGGGGGGCAGCGTGGGTGGGATGAAATCAAAACAAGGGTAAATCTCCTCACCCAGGTCAATGTAGCCTCTCTCCAGGAATATGGAGACTCCGCACGGAGACCAGGACAGACTCTGCTACCTCAATACCTCACGGCCGAGTCCAAAAGGGAGTGTGCGCCTCATGTCGAAGCAGCAGTGATGACCGTCACTGGCCAGTCAAACAGCTGCTCTCACTCAAAATGTGGCTGCTCCAGCAGAGCGACCAGGACATGTACTGGCAACCAGAACCAGTGCTAATAGAAGACCCCCCATAGCTGGGTGGTGTGGCTGGGGGAGGGGGGAGGGGGTTGAAGGGGGTGTGTCTGGGTGGAGGGGAATGGGGGTTGTAGGGGGTGTGTCTGGGAGGAGGGGAGTTGTAGGGGGCGTGTCTGGGAGGAGGGGAGTGGGGGTTGTAGGGGGTGTGTCTGGGTGAGGGGGGTTGTAGGGGGTGTTTCTGGGAGGAGGGGAGTGGGGGTTGTAGGAGGTGTGTCTGGGAAGAGGGGAGTGGGGGTTGTAGGAGGTGTGTCTGGGAGGAGGGGAGTTGTAGTGAGTGTCTGGACTGGGTGGTGTGGCTGGGGGGGGGTCAGGGTTTTGAGTGCAGCCCAGTTGGATTGGATCTGAGTCTGGGATCCAATCTGCCCCGGTTGTAGGTGGGCAGTGAGAGCAGCATTGCCTGTTTCCTGGAGTGTGTGAGGGTTTGAAGGGTAGGGTCTCAGCCTCCCAGGATGTTTGAGTGATGGGTTTGCTCTGTCTCTGCCCCTGCAGGTGAACCCAGAGGAGACAGTTCTCACTCTGATCCACATCGTACCTGAAGAGAACAGCAACAACCTGACCTGTGTTGCTGAGAATCTGGTGGGACATGTCGAAGTCTCCGTCACCCTCTCAGTCCTGTGTAAGTTTCACACTCTAACGTAGTCACCATACTCCAGCCGGGACCTCCGCAAACCTCTCCCATCTCTCCCTCCCTCTCTGTCTCTGTCTCTATCTCTGTTTCTCTCTCTCTCTCTATCTCTCTTTCTGTTTGTCTCTCTTTCTGTCTCTGTTTCTGTCTATCTGTCTATCTGTCTCGCTCTATGTGTCTCTCTCTCTCTTGCTCTCACCCTCTGTCTAGACCATCTCTGTCTCGCTGTCTGTCTCACTCTCTGTCTCACTCTCTGTCCTGTGTCTCTCAGACCCTCTGTCTGTCTCTCTCTCCATCTGTCTCTCTATCTCATTCTGTCTCTCTTTGTCCTGTGTCTCTCGCTCTGTTTGTCTCTCTCAGTCTCTCTCTCTCCTCAGTCGAACTCTGTGTGTCTGTTTGCATCTCTCTCTACCTCTTGTCTATCTCTTTGTCTCTCTCTTTGTCTATCACTCTCTTTCTGGGAGTTTCTCTCCCTGTCTGGCCCTCTCTCCACCCTGTGACCAATCCCCTCTGAACTTCCCTCTCTTGTCCCCACCCTCCTCACACTCCACTTTCTTTACCACTTATCACACTCAAACAGAAACTCGTCACGGCCCCCTGCACCCACCCTACCCCCAGCAGAGACCTGCCCTCCCCCCAGCAGCTCCGCCCCACCCCCCAGCAGCTCCGCCCCTCCCCCCAGCAGAGACCTGACCCCCCCAGCAGCTCCGCCCCTCCCCCCAGCAGCTCCGCCCCTCCCCCCAGCAGCTCCGCCCCTCCCCCAGCAGCTCCACCCCTCCCCCCAGCAGCTCCGCCCCTCCCCCCAGCAGCTCCGCCCCTCCCCCAGCAGCTCCACCCCCTCCCCCCAGCAGCTCCGCCCCTCCCCCCAGCAGCTCCGCCCCTCCCCCCAGCAGAGACCTGACCCCCCCAGCAGCTCCGCCCCTCCCCCCAGCAGCTCCGCCCCTCCCCCCAGCAGCTCCGCCCCTCCCCCAGCAGCTCCACCCCTCCCCCCAGCAGAGACCTGACCCCCCCAGCAGCTCCGCCCCTCCCCCCAGCAGCTCCGCCCCTCCCCCAGCAGCTCCGCCCCTCCCCCCAGCAGCTCCGCCCCTCCCCCCAGCAGCTCCGCCCCTGCCCCCAGCAGCTCTGCCCCTCCCCCCAGCAGCTCTGCCCCTCCCCCCAGCAGCCCCGCCCCTCCCCCCAGCAGCCCCGCCCCTCCCCCCAGCAGCCCCGCCCCTCCCCCC
>NW_027598631.1:0-37500 GCF_964194155.1 Cetorhinus maximus
GACAGTGCAGCACTCCCTCAGTACAGCTGCTCTGACAGTGCAGCACTCCCTCAGTACAGCTGCTATGACAGTGCAGCACTCCCTCAGTACAGCTGCTCTGACAGTGCAGCACTCCCTCAGTACAGCTGCTCTGACAGTGCAGCACTCCCTCAGTACAGCTGCTCTGACAGTGCAGCACTCCCTCAGTACAGCTGCTCTGAGATTGCAGATCTCTCTCAGTACAGCTGCTCTGACAATGCAGCACTCCCTCAGTACAGCTGCTCTGACAGTGCAGCATTCCCTCAGTACGACTGCTCTGACAGTGCAGCACTCCCTCATTTCAGCTGCTCTGACAGTGCATCTCTCCCTCAGAACATCTGCTCTGACAGTGCAGCACTCCCACAGTACAGCTGATCTGACAGTGCAGCTCTCCCTCAGTGCAGCTGGTCTGACAGTGCAGCACTCCCTCAGTACTGCTTCTCTGACAGTGCAGCTCTCCCTCAGTACAGCTGTTCTGATATTGCAGCTCTTCCTCAGTCCAGCTGCTCTGACAGTGCAGCACTCCCTCAGTACAGCTGCTCTGATATTGCAGCTCTTCCTCAGTCCAGCTGCTCTGACAGTGCAGCACTCCCTCAGTACAGCTGCTCTGACAGTGCAGCACTCCCTCACTACAGCTGCTCTGACAGTGCAGCACTCCCTCAGTACAGCTGCTCTGACAGTGCAGCACTCCCTCAGTACAGCTGCTCTGACAGTGCAGCTCTCCCTCAGTACAGCATCTCTGACAGTGCAGCTCTCCCACAGTACAGCTGCTCTGACAGTGCTGCACTCCCTCAGTACTGACCCTCTGACAGTGCAGCACTCCCTCAGTACTGACTCTCTGACTGTGCAGCACTCCTTCAGTACTGACCCTCTGACAGTGCAGCACTCTCTCAGTACTGACCCTCTGACAGTGCAGCACTCCCTCCGTACTGACCCTCTGACAGTGCAGCACTCCATCAGTACTTACCCTCTCACAGTGCAGCACTCCCTCAGTACTGACCCTCTGACAGTGCAGCACTCCCTCCGTACTGACCCTCTGACAGTGCAGCACTCCCTCAGTACTGACCCTCCCACAGTGCAGCACTCCCTCAGTACTGACCCTCTGACAGTGCAGCACTCCCTCCGTACTGACCCTCTGACAGTGCAGCACTCCCTCAGTACTGACCCTCCCACAGTGCGGCACTCCCTCAGCACTGACCCTCTGACAGTGCAGCAATCTCTCATTACTGACCCTCCCACAGTGCGGCACTCCCTCAGCACTGACCCTCCCACAGTGCGGCACTCCCTCAGTACTGACCCTCCCACAGTGCGGCACTCCCTCAGCACTGACCCTCTGACAGTGCAGCACTCCCTCAGTACTGACCCTCCCACAGTGCGGCACTCCCCCAGCACTGACCCTCTGACAGTGCAGCAATCTCTCATTACTGACCATCTGACAGAGCAACAGTCTCTTATTACTGGCCCTATGACAGTGCAGCACTCCCTGGGTACTGACCCTTTGACGCTGCAGCACTCCCTCAGTAGAGTTTCTCTGGCCGCGCAGCACTCCCTCAGTACTGCTGCTCTGACAGTGCAGTGCTCCCTCAGTACAGCAGCACTGACAGTGGAGCAATCCCTCAGTGCATTAGTTCTTATAGTACAGCACTCCCTCAGAACAACTGCTCTGACAGTGCAGCACTCCCTCAGTACAGCTGCTATGACAGTGCAGCACTCCCTCAGTACAGCTGCTCTGTCAGTGCAGCACTCCCTCAGTACAGCTGCTCTGACAGTGCAGCACGCCCTCAGTACAGCTGCTCTGACAGTGCAACACTCCCTCAGTACAGCTGCTCTGACAGTGCAGCACTCCCTCAGTACAGCTGCTCTGACAGTGCAGCACTCCCTCAGTACAGCTGCTCTGACAGTGCAGCGCTCCCTCAGTACAGCTGCTCTAACAGTGCAGCGCTCCCTCAGTACAGCTGCTCTGACAGTGCAGCGCTCCCTCAGTACAGCTGCTCTGACAGTGCAGCACTCCCTCAGTACAGCTGCTCTGACAGTGCAGCACTCCCTCAGTACAGCTGCTCTGACAGTGCAGCACTCCCTCAGTACAGCTGCTCTGACAGTGCAGCACTCCCTCAATACAGCTGCTCTGACAGTGCAGCACTCCCTCAGTACAGCTGCTCTGACAGTGCAGCACTCCCTCAGTACAGCTGCTCTGACAGTGCAGCACACCCTCAGTACAGCTGCTCTGACAGTGCAGCACTCCCTCAGTACAGCTGCTCTGACAGTGCAGCACTCCCTCAGTACAGCTGCTCTGACAGTGCAGCACTCCCTCAGTACAGCTGCTCTGACAGTGCAGCGCTCCCTCAGTACAGCTGCTCTGACAGTGCAGCGCTCCCTCAGTACAGCTGCTCTGACAGTGCAGCGCTCCCTCAGTACAGCTGCTCTGACAGTGCAGCACTCCCTCAGTACAGCTGCTCTGACAGTGCAGCACTCCCTCAGTACAGCTGCTCTGACAGTGCAGCACTCCCTCAGTACAGCTGCTCTGACAGTGCAGCACTCCCTCAATACAGCTGCTCTGACAGTGCAGCACTCCCTCAGTACAGCTGCTCTGACAGTGCAGCACTCCCTCAGTACAGCTGCTCTGACAGTGCAGCACTCCCTCAGTACAGCTGGTCTGACAGTGCAGCACTCCCTCAGTACAGCTGGTCTGACAGTGCAGCACTCCCTCAGTACAGCTGCTCTGACAGTGCAGCACTTCCTCAGTACAGCTGCTCTGACAGTGCAGCACTCTCTCAGTACAGCTGCTCTGACAGTGCAGCACTCTCTCAGTACAGCTGCTCTGACAGTGCAGCACTCCCTCAGTACAGCTGCTCTGACAGTGCAGCTCCCCTTCAGCTGTTCTGACAGTGCAGCACTCCCTCAGTACAGCTGCTCTGTCAATTTAGTGCTCCCTCAGTACAGATGCTCTGTCAATTTAGTGCTCCCTCAGTACAGATGCTCTGACAGTGCACTCCCTCAGTACAGCTGATCTGACAGTGCAGCACTCTCTCAGTGCAGCTGCTCTGACAGTGCAGCACTCCCTCTGTACAGCTGCTCTGACAGTGCAGCACACCCTCAGTACAGCTGCTCTGACAGTGCAGCACTCCCTCAGTACAGCTGCTCTGACAGTGCAGCAAACCCTCAGTATAGCTGCTCTGAAGGTGCAGCACTCCCTCAGTACAGCTGCTCTGACAGTGCAGCACTTCCTCAGTACAGCTGCTCTGACAGTGCAGCACTCCCTCAGTACAGCTGCTCTGACAGTGCAGCACTCTCTCAGTACAGCTGCTCTGACAGTGCAGCGCTCTCTCAGTACAACTGCTCTGACAGTGCAGCACTCCCTCAGTACAGCTGCTCTGACAGTGCAGCACTCCCTCAGTACAGCTGCTCTGACAGTGCAGCACTCCCTCAATACAGCTGCTCTGACAGTGCAGCACTCCCTCAGTACAGCTGCTCTGACAGTGCAGCAATCCCTCAGTACAGCTGCTCTGACAGTGCAGCACACCCTCAGTACAGCTGCTCTGACAGTGCAGCACTCCCTCAGTACAGCTGCTCTGACAGTGCATCACTACCTCAGTCCAGCTGCTCTGAGATTGCAGCTCTCTCTCAGTACAGCTGCTGTGACAGTGCAGCACTCCCTCAGTACAGCTGCTCTGACAGTGCAGCTCTTCCTCAGTACAGCTGCTCTGACAGTGCAGCTCTCCCTCAGTACAGCTGCTCTGACAGTGCAGCACTCCCTCAGTCCAGCTGCTCTGAGATTGCAGATCTCTCTCAGTACAGCTGCTCTGACAGTGCAGCACTCGCTCAGTCCAGCTGCTCTGACAGTTCAGCACTCCCTCAGTACAGCTGCTCTGACAGTGCAGCACTCCCTCAGTACAGCTGCTCTGACAGTGCAACACTCCCTCAGCACAGCTCCTCTGTCAGTGCAGCGCTCCCTCAGTACAGCTGCTCTGACAGTGCATCATTCCCTCAGTACAGCTGCTCTGGTAGTGCAGCACTCCCTCAGTACAGCTGTTCCGACAGTGCAGCTCTCCCTCAGTTCAGCTGCTCTGTCAATGCAGTGCTCCCTCGGTACATCTGCTCTGACAGTGCAGCACTCCCTCAGTACAGTTGCTCTGACAGTGCAGCAATCCCCCAGTACAGCTGCTCTGACAGTGCAGCACTCCCTCAGCACAGCTGCTCTGACAGTGCAGCACTCCCTCAGTATAGCTGCTCTGACAGTGCAGCACTCTCTCAGTACAGCTGCTCTGACAGTGCAGCAGTCCCTCACTACAGCTGCTCTGACAGTGCAGCACTCCCTCAGTACAGCTGCTCTGACAGTGCAGCACTCCCTGAGTACAGCTGTTCTGACAGTGCAGCACTCCCTCAGTACAGCTGCTCTGTCAGAGCAGCAATCCCTCAGTACAGCTGCTCTGACAGTGCAGCTCTCCCTCAGTACAGCTGCTCTGACAGTGCAGCACTCCCTCAGTACAGCTGCTCTGACAGTGCAGCACTCCCTCAGTACAGCTGCTCTGTCAGAGCAACAATCCCTCTGTACAGAGGCTCTGACAGTGCAGCAATCCCCCAGTACAGCTGCTCTGACAGTGCAGCACTCCCTCAGTACAGCTGCTCTGACAGTGCAGCACTCCCTCAGTACAGCTGCTCTGACAGTGCAGCACTCTCTCAGTACAGCTGCTCTGACAGTGCAGCACTCCCTCAGTACAGCTGCTCTGACAGTGCAGCACTCCCTCAGTACAGCTGCTCTGAGATTGCAGATCTGTCTCAGTACAGCTGCTCTGACAATGCAGCACTCCCTCAGTACAGCTGCTCTGACAATGCAGTGCTCGCTCAGTACAGCTGCTCTGACAGTGCTGCACTCCCTCAGTACAGCTGCTCTGACAGTGCAACACACCCTCAGCACAGCTCCTCTGTCAGTGCAGCACTCCCTCAATATAGCTGCTCTGACAGTGCAGCATTCCCTCAGTACAGCTGCTCTGGCAGTGCAGCACTCCCTCAGTACAGCTGTTCTGACAGTGCAGCTCTCCCTCAGTACAGCTGCTCTGTCAATGCAGTGATACCTCGGTACATCTGCTCTGACAGTGCAGCACTCCCTCAGTACAGTTGCTCTGACAGTGCAGCACTCCCTCAGTAAAGCTGCTCTGACAGTGCAGCACTCGCTCAGTACAGCTGCTCTGACAGTGCAGCACTCCCTCAGTACAGCTGCTCTGTCAGAGCAGCAATCCCTCAGTACAGATGCTCTGACAGTGCAGCACTCCCTCAGTACAGCTGCTATGACAGTGCAGCACTCCCTCAGTACAGCTGCTCTGACAGTGCAGCACTCCCTCAGTACAGCTGCTCTGTCAGAGCAGCAATCCCTCTGTACAGATGCTCTGACAGTGCAGCACTACTTCAGTACAGCTGCTCTGACAGTGCAGCACTCCCTCAGTACAGCTGCACTGACAGTGCTGCACTCCCTCTGTACAGCTGCTCTGACAGTGCAGCACTCCCTCAGTACAGCTGCTCCGACAGTGCAGCACTCGCTCAGTACAGCTGCACTCTCAGTGCAGCAATCCCTCAGTACAGCTGCTCTGACAGTGCAGCACTCCCTCAGTACAGCTGCTCTGACAGTGCAGCACTCCCTCAGTACAGCTGCTCTGACAGTGCAGCACTCCCTCAGTACAGCTGCTCTGACAGTGCAGCTCTCCCTCAGTACAGCTGCTCTGAGAGTGCAGCACTCCCTCAGTACAGCTGCTCTGAGAGTGCTGCTCTACCTCAGTACAGCTTCTCTGACAGTGCAGCACTCCCTCAGTACAGCTGCTCTGAGAGTGCTGCTCTCCCTCAGTACAGCTGCTCTGACAGTGCAGCATTCCCTCTGTACGGCCTCTCTGACAGTGCAGCACTCCCTCAGTTCAGCTGTTCTGACAGTGCATCTCTCCCTCAGAACATCTGCTCTGACAGTGCAGCACTCCCACCGTACAGCTGATCTGACAGTGCAGCTCTCCCTCAGTACAGCTGTTCTGATATTGCAGCTCTTCCTCAGTCCAGCTGCTCTGACAGTGCAGCGCTCCCTCAGTACAGCTGCTCTGATATTGCAGCTCTTCCTCAGTCCAGCTGCTCTGACAGTGCAGCACTCCCTCAGTACAGCTGCTCTGACAGTGCAGCACTCCCTCAGTACAGCTGCTCTGACAGTGCAACACTCCCTCAGTACAGCTGCTCTGACAGTGCAGCGCTCCCTCAGTACAGCTGCTCTGACAGTGCAGCTCTCCCTCAGTACTGCATCTCTGACAGTGCAGCTCTCCCACAGTACAGCTGCTCCGACAGTGCTGCACTCCCTCAGTACTGACCCTCTGACAGTGCAGCACTCCCTCAATACTGACCCTCTGACTGTGCAGCACTCCCTCAGTACTGACCCTCTGACAGTGCAGCACTCCCTCAGTACTGACCCTCTGACAGTGCAGCACTCCCTCCGTACTGACCCTCTGACAGTGCAGCACTCCCTCAGTACTGACCCTCTGACAGTGCAGCACTCCCTCCGTACTGACCCTCTGACAGTGCAGCACTCCCTCAGTACTGACCCTCCCACAGTGCAGCACTCCCTCAGTACTGACCCTCTGACAGTGCAGCACTCCCTCCGTACTGACCCTCTGACAGTGCAGCACTCCCTCAGTACTGACCCTCCCACAGTGCGGCACTCCCTCAGCACTGACCCTCTGACAGTGCAGCAATCTCTCATTACTGACCATCTGACAGAGCAACAGTCTCTTATTACTGGCCCTATGACAGTGCAGCACTCCCTGGATACTGACCCTTTGACGCTGCAGCACTCCCTCAGTAGAGTTTCTCTGGCCGCGCAGCACTCCCTCAGTACTGCTGCTCTGACAGTGCAGTGCTCCCTCAGTACAGAAGCACTGACAGTGCAGCAATCCCTCAGTGCATTAGTTCTTATAGTACAGCACTCCCTCAGAACAACTGCTCTGACAGTGCAGCACTCCCTCAGTACAGCTGCTCTGACAGTGCCGCACTCCCTCAGTACAGCTGCTCTGACAGTGCAGCACTCCCTCAGTACAGCTGCTCTGACAGTGCAGCACTCCCTCAGTACAGCTGCTCTGTCAGAGCAGCAATCCCTCTGTACAGATGCTCTGACAGTGCAGCACTCCTTCAGTACAGCTGCTCTGACAGTGCAGCACTCCCTCAGTACAGCTGCTCTGACAGTGCAGCACTCCCTCTGTACAGCTGCTCTGACAGTGCAGCACACCCTCAGTACAGCTGCTCCGACAGTGCAGCACTCGCTCAGTACAGCTGCACTCTCAGTGCAGCAATCCCTCAGTACAGCTGCTCTGACAGTGCAGCACTCCCTCAGTACAGCTGCTCTGACAGTGCAGCACTCCCTCAGTACAGCTGCTCTGACAGTGCAGCACTCCCTCAGTACAGCTGCTCTGACAGTGCAGCACTCCCTCAGTACAGCTGCTCTGACAGTGCAGCTCTCCCTCAGTACAGCTTCTCTGACAGTGCAGCACTCCCTCAGTACAGCTGCTCTGAGAGTGCAGCTCTCCCTCAGTACAGCTGCTCTGACAGTGCAGCATTCCCTCAGTACGGCTGCTCTGACAGTGCAGCACTCCCTCAGTTCAGCTGTTCTGGCAGTGCATCTCTCCCTCAGAACATCTGCTCTGACAGTGCAGCACTCCCACAGTACAGCTGATCTGACAGTGCAGCTCTCCCTCAGTACAGCTGTTCTGATATTGCAGCTCTTCCTCAGTCCAGCTGCTCTGACAGTGCAGCACTCCCTCAGTACAGCTGCTCTGATATTGCAGCTCTTCCTCAGTCCAGCTGCTCTGACAGTGCAGCACTCCCTCAGTACAGCTGCTCTGACAGTGCAGCACTCCCTCAGTACAGCTGCTCTGACAGTGCAGCACTCCCTCAGTACAGCTGCTCTGACAGTGCAGCACTCCCTCAGTACAGCTGCTCTGACAGTGCAGCTCTCCCTCAGTACAGTATCTCTGACAGTGCAGCTCTCCCACAGTACAGCTGCTCCGACAGTGCTGCACTCCCTCAGTACTGACCCTCTGACAGTGCAGCACTCCCTCAGTACTGACCCTCTGACTGTGCAGCACTCCTTCAGTACTGACCCTCTGACAGTGCAGCACTCTCTCAGTACTGACCCTCTGACAGTGCAGCACTCCCTCCGTACTGACCCTCTGACAGTGCAGCACTCCATCAGTACTTACCCTCTCACAGTGCAGCACTCCCTCAGTACTGACCCTCTGACAGTGCAGCACTCCCTCCGTACTGACCCTCTGACAGTGCAGCACTCCCTCAGTACTGACCCTCCCACAGTGCAGCACTCGCTCAGTACTGACCCTCTGACAGTGCAGCACTCCCTCCGTACTGACCCTCTGACAGTGTAGCACTCCCTCAGTACTGACCCTCCCACAGTGCGGCACTCCCTCAGCACTGACCCTCTGACAGTGCAGCAATCTCTCATTACTGACCATCTGACAGAGCAACAGTCTCTTATTACTGGCCCTATGACAGTGCAGCACTCCCTGGATACTGACCCTTTGACGCTGCAGCACTCCCTCAGTAGAGTTTCTCTGGCCGCGCAGCACTCCCTCAGTACTGCTGCTCTGACAGTGCAGTGCTCCCTCAGTACAGCAGCACTGACAGTGCAGCAATCCCTCAGTGCATTAGTTCTTATATTACAGCACTCCCTCAGAACAACTGCTCTGACAGTGTAGCACTCCCTCAGTGCAACTGTTCTGACAGTGCATCACTCCCTCAGTCAAGCTGGTCTGACCGTGCAGCACTCCCTCAGTACAGCTGCTCTGACAGTGCAGCACTCCCTCAGTACAGCTGCTCTGAGAGTGCAGCACTCCCTCAGTACAGCTGCTCTGACTGTGCAGCACTCCCTCAGTACAGCTGCTCTGGCAGTGCAGCACTCCCTCAGTACAGCTGCTCTGACAGTGCAGCACTCCCTCAGTACAGCTGCTCTGACAGTGCAGCACTCCCTCAGTTACAGCTGTTCTGACAGTGCAGCTCTCCCTCAGTACAGCTGCTCTGGCAGTGCAGCACTCCCTCAATACAGCTGCTCTGACAGTGCAGCACTCCCTCAGTACAGCAGCTCTGACAGTGCAGCACTCCCGCAGTACAGCGGCTCTGACAGTGCAGCACTCCCGCAGTACAGCTGCTCTGACACTGCAGCACTCCCTCAGTACAGCTGCTCTGACAGTGCAGCACTCCCTCCACATTGTCAGCCTGGATTTTGTGATAATTTGTAGATCGGATATGACCCCAGATCCATCTTACCCACAGGTACAGTTACTCTCACTGAACCACGTGAAACTGAACACCTTGAGCCCATCTCCGTGTGCTGCTTGTCAGCGGTGACGTTTTTAGCAAAATGGGCCAGGAATAGAAATTCACTCTCTGCACTAAGTATAATCGTCCAAGATTCGAGGGCAATGCACTTAACCACCATTGACTCATTTTTGTTGAGCTCACCGCTGTGCTGCAGGGAGTGAACAGATAAAGAAAAAGTGTTGATTGAGATTTGAGTTTGAAACAGCTCTTTAGGCCCAACTCCTCTGTGCTGCTCTTGATGCTTCACATGGAGCTCCTCCCACCCCACTTTAGCTCACTCACCCTCCGTCAGTGCTGCACTCCCTCAATACATGGTTAGTGTGCACTGTGGGGATACACTGGGGCAGAGTGGTTAGTGTACACTGTGGGGGTACACTGGGGCAGGGTGGTTAGTGTATACTGGGGGAGTACACTGGGGCAGGGTAGTTAGTGTATACTGGGGGGGTACACTGGGGCAGGGTGATTAGTGTATACTGGGGGGTACACTGGGGCAGGGTGGTTAGTGTACACTGTGGGGGTACACTGGGCCAGGGTGGTTAGTGTATACTGGGGGAGTACACAGGGGCAGAGTGGTTAGTGTACACAGTGGGGGTATACTGGGGCAGGGTGGTTAGTGTATACTGGGGGAGTACACAGGGGCAGAGTGGTTAGTGTACACAGTGGAGGTATACTGTGGCAGGGTGGTTAGTGTACACTGTGGGGGTACACTGGGGCAGGGCGGTTAGTGTATAGTGGGGGGGTACACTGGGGCAGGGTGGTTAGCGTACACTGCGGGGGTACACTGGGGCAGTATCGTTAGTGTACACTGGGTGGGGGTACACTGGGGCAGGGTGGTTAGTGTATACTGGGGGGTTACACTGGGGCAGGGTGGTTAGTGTACACTGAGGGGGTATACTGGGCCAGGGTGGTTAGTGTGTACTGAGGTGGGGTACACTGGTGCAGGGTGTTTCGTGTACACTGGGGGTGTACACTGGGGCAGGTTGTTAGTGTACACTGGGGGCTGTACACTGGGGCAGGGTGGTTAGTGTATACTGGGAGGTTACACTGGGGCAGGGTGGTTAGTGTACACTGAAGGGGTACACTGGGGCAGGGTGATTAGTGTACACTGGGGGGGTACACTGGGGCAGGGTGGTTAGTGTATACTGGGGGGGTACACTGGGGCAGGGTGGTTCGTGTACACTGTGGGGGTACACTGGGGCAGGGTGGTTAGTGTATACAGCGGGGGGTACACTGGGGCAGGGTGGTTAGTTTACATTGTGGGGGTACACTGGGGCAGGGTGGTTAGTGTACACTGTGGGGGTACACTGGGGCAGGGTGGTTAGTGTATACTGGGGGGGGTACACTGGGGCAGGGTGGTTCATGTACACTGGGGGGGTACACTGGGGCAGGGTGGTTAGTGTACACTGGGGGGGTACAATGGGGCAGGGTGGTTAGTGTATACTGGGGGGTTACACTGGGGCAGGGTGGTTAGTGTACACTGAGGGGGTACACTGTGCCAGGGTGGTTAGTGTATACTGGGGGGGAGGGGGTACACTGGGGCAGGGTGGTTCGTGTACACTTGGGGGGTACACTGGGGCAGGGTGGTTAGTGTACACTGGGGGGGTACACTGGTACACTGGGGCAGGGAGGTTCATGTACACTGGGGGGGGTACACTGGGGCAGGGTGGTTAGTGTATACAGCGGGGGGTACACTGGGGCAGGGTGGTTAGTTTACATTAGGGGGGTACACTGGGGCAGGGTGATTAGTGTACACTGTGGGGGAATACTGGGGCAGGGTGGTAAGTGTATACTGGGGGGTACACTGGGGCTGGGTGGTTCGTGTACACTGGGGGGGGGGGGAAACTGGGGCAGAGTGGTTAGTATGCACTGGGGGGGATACACTGGGGCAGGGTGGTTAGTATGCACTGGAGGGGTACACTGGGGCAGGGTGGTTAGTTTACATTGGAGGGGTACACTGGGGCAGGTGGTTAGTGTACACTGTGGGATGAGCTACACCTGGAGTGGGGTGTACACTGGGGCAGGGTGGTTAGTGTATACTGGGGGGTTACACTGGGGCAGGGTGGTTAGTGTACACTGAGGGGGTATACTGGGCCAGGGTGGTTAGTGTATACTGAGGGGGGGTACACTGGGGCAGGGTGTTTCGTGTACACTGGGGGTGTACACTGGGGCAGGTTGTTAGTGTACACTGGGGGGTGTACACTGGGGCAGGGTGGTTAGTGTATACTGGGAGGTTACACTGGGGCAGGGTGGTTAGTGTACACTGAGGGGGTACACTGGGGCAGGGTGGTTAGTGTATACTGGGGGGGGGGTACACTGGGGCAGGGTGGTTCGTGTACACTGGGGGGGTACACTGGGGCAGGGTGGTTATTGTATACAGCGGGGGGTACACTGGGGCAGGGTGGTTAGTTTACATTGGGGGGGTACACTGGGGCAGGGTGGTTAGTGTACACTGAGGGGGTACACTGGGGCAGGGTGGTTAGTGTACACTGGGGGGGGGTACACTGGGGCAGGGTGGTTAGTGTACACTGGGGGGGGGTACACTGGGGGAGGGTGGTTCGTGTACACTGGGGGGGTACACTGGGGCAGGGTGGTTATTGTATACAGCGGGGGGTACACTGGGGCAGGGTGGTTAGTTTACATTGGGGGGTACACTAGGGCAGGGTGGTTAGTGTACACTGTGGGGGTACACTGCGGCAGGGTGGTTAGTGTACACTGTGGGGGTACATTGGGGCAGGGTGGTTAGTGTACACTGTGGGGGTACACTGGGGCAGGGTGGTTAGTGTACACTGAGGGGGTACACTGGGGCAGGGTGGTTAATGTACACTGGGGGCGGGGTACACTGGGGCAGGGTGGTTAGTGTATACGGCGGGGGGTACACTGGGGCAGGGTGGTTAGTGTATACGGCGGGGGGTACACTGGGGCAGGGTGGTTAGTTTACATTGTGGGGGTACACTGGGGTAGGGTGGTTAGTGTACACTGTGGGGGTACACTGGGGCAGGGTGGTTAGTGTACACTGGGGGGATACACTGGGGCAGGGTGGTTAGTATGCACTGGAGGGGTACACTGGGGCAGGGTGGTTAGTTTACATTGGGGGGGTACACTGGGGCAGGTGGTTAGTGTACACTGTGGGATGAGCTACACCTGGAGTGGGGTGTACACTGGGGCACAGTGGTTAGTGTATACAGCGGGGGGTACACTGGGGCAGGGTGGTTAGTTTACATTGGGGGGTACACTGGGGCAGGGTCGTTAGTGTGTACTGGGGGGTACACTGGGGCTGGGTGGTTTGTGTACACTGGGGGGGTACACTGGGGCACAGTGGTTAGTGTACCCTGTGGGGGTACACTGGGGCTGGGTGGTTAGTGTACACTGTGGGGGTACACTGGGGCAGGCTGGTTAGTGTATACTGGTGGGGTACACTGGGGCAGGGTGGTTAGTGCACACTGAGGGTGTATACTGGGCCAGGGTGGTTAGTGTATACTGAGGGGGGGTACACTGGGGCAGGGTGTTTCGTGTACACTGGGGGTGTACACTGGGGCAGGTTGTTAATGTACACTGGGGGGTGTACACTGGGGCAGGGTGGTTAGTGTATACTGGGAGGATACACTGGGGCAGGGTGGTTAGTGTACACTGAAGGGGTACACTGGGGCAGGGTGGTTAGTGTACACTGGGGGGGTACACTGGGGCAGGGTGGTTAGTGTATACAGCGGGGGGTACACTGGGGCAGGGTGGTTAGTTTACATTGGGGTGGTACACTGGGGCAGGGTGGTAAGTGTACACTGTGGGGGTACACTGGGGCAGGGTGGTTAGTGTATACTGGGGGGTACACTGGGGCAGGGTGCTTCGTGTACACTGGGTGTACACTGGGGCAGGGTGGTTAGTGTACACTGGGGGGGTACACTGGGGCAGGGTGGTTAGTGTACACTGGGGGGGGTACGCTGGGGCAGGGTGGTTCGTGTACACTGGGGGGGAATACTGGGGCAGGGTGGTAAGTCTATACTGGGGGGTACACTGGGGCTGGGTGGTTCGTGTACACTGGGGGGGGTACACTGGGGCAGGGTGGTTAGTTTACATTGTGGGGGTACACTGGGGCAAGGTGGTTAGTGTACACTGTGGGGGTACATTGGGGGAGGTTGGTTAGTGTATACTGGGGGGGGGTACACTGGGGCAGGGTGGTTAGTGTACACTGGGGGGGTACACTGGTGCAGGGTGGTTAGTGTATACTTGGGGGGGGGTACACTGGGGCAGGCTGGTTAGTGTATACTGGGGGGTTACACTGGGGCAGGGTGGTTAGTGTACACTGGGGGGATACACTGGGGCAGGGTGGTTAGTATGCACTGGAGGGGTACACTGGGGCAGGGTGGTTAGTTTACATTGGGGGGGTACACTGGGGCAGTTGGTTAGTGTACACTGTGGGATGAGCTACACCTGGAGTGGGGTGTACACTGGGGCACAGTGGTTAGTGTATGCAGCGGGGGGTACACTGGGGCAGGGTCGTTAGTGTGTACTGGGGGGTACACTGGGGCTGGGTGGTTTGTGTACACTGGGGGGGTACACTGGGGCACAGTGGTTAGTGTACACTGTGGGGGTACACTGGGGCTGGGTGGCTAGTGTACACTGTGGGGGTACACTGGGGCAGGTGGTTAGTGTATACTGGTGGGGTACACTGGGGCAGGGTGGTTAGTGTACACTGAGGGGGTATACTGGGTCAGGGTGGTTAGTGTATACTGAGGGGGGGTACACTGGGGCAGGGTGTTTCGTGTACACTGGGGGTGTACACTGGGGCAGGTTGTTAATGTACACTGGGGGGTGTACACTGGGGCAGGGTGGTTAGTGTATACTGGGAGGTTACACTGTGGCAGGGTGGTTAGTGTACACTGAAGGTGTACACTGGGGCAGGGTGGTTAGTGTACACTGGGGGGGTACACTGGGGCAGGGTGGTTAGTGTATACTGGGGGAGGTACACTGGGGCAGGGTGGTTCGTGTACACTGTGGGGGTACACTGGGGCAGGGTGGTTAGTGTATACGGCGGGGGGTACACTGGGGCAGGGTGGTTAGTTTACATTGTGGGGGTACACTGGGGCAGGGTGGTTATTGTACACTGTGGGGGTACACTGGGGCAGGGTGGTTAGTGTATACAGCGGGGGGTACACTGGGGCAGGGTGGTTAGTTTACATTGGGGGGGTACACTGGGGCAGGGTGGTTAGTGTACACTGTGGGGGTACACTGGGGCAGGGTGGTTAGTGTATACTGGGGGTACACTGGGGCAGGGTGCTTCGTGTACACTGGGTGTACACTGGGGCAGGGTGGTTAGTGTACCCTGGGGGGGTACACTGGGGCAGGGTGGTTAGTGTACACTGGGGGGGTACGCTGGGGCAGGGTGGTTCGTGTACACTGGGGGGGGTACACTGGGGCAGGGTGGTTAGTGTATACTGGGGGGTACACTGGGGCAGGGTGGTTAGTGTATACTGGGGGGGGGGTACACTGGTGCAGGGTGGTTCGTGTTCACTGGGGGGGTACACTGGGACAGGGTGGTTAGTTTATACTGGGGGGTTATACTGGGGCAGGGTGGTTAGTTTACATTGTGAGGGTACACTGGGGCAGGGTGGTTAGTGTACACTGTGGGGGTACACTGGGGCAGGGTGGTTAGTGTATACTGGGGGGGGTACACTGGGGCAGGGTGGTTCATGTACACTGGGGGGGTACACTGGGGCAGGGTGGTTAGTGTACACTGGGGGGGTACACTGGGGCAGGGTGGTTAGTGTATACTTGGGGGGGGTACACTGGGGCAGGGTTGTTAGTGTATACTGGGGGGTTACACTGGGGCAGGGTGGTTAGTGTACACTGAGGGGGTACACTGTGCCAGGGTGGTTAGTGTATACTGGGTGGGGGGGGGGGGGTACACTGGGGCAGGGTGGTTCGTGTACACTGGGGGGGTACACTGGGGCAGGGTGGTTAGTGTATACTGGGGGGGTACACTGGGGCAGGGTGATTCGTGTACATTAGGTGGGTACACTGGGGCAGGGAGATTAGTGTACACTGTGGGCTACACTGGGGAAGGGTGGTAAGTGTATACTGGGGGGTACACTGGGGCTGGGTGGTTCGTGTACACTGTGGGGGGGGGGGTACACTGGGGCAGAGTGGTTAGTGTACACTGTGGGGGTACACTGGGGCAGGGTGGTTAGTGTACACTGGGGGGATACACTGGGGCAGGGTGGTTAGTATGCACTGGAGGGTTACACTGGGGCAGGGTGGTTAGTTTACATTGGGGGGTACACTGGGGCAGGTGGTTAGTGTACACTGTGGGATGAGCTAACCCTGGAGTGTGGTGTACACTGGGGCAGGGTGATTTGTGTATACTGGGGGGTTACACTGGGGCAGGGTGGTTAGTGTACACTGAGGGGGTATACTGGGCCAGGGTGGTTAGTGTATACTGAGGGGGGGTACACTGGGGCAGGGTGTTTCGTGTACACTGGGTGTGTACACTGGGGCAGGTTGTTAGTGTACACTGGGGGGTGTACACAGGGGCAGGGTGGTTAGTGTATACTGGGAGGTTACACTGGGGCAGGGTGGTTAGTGTACAGTGAGGGGGTACACCGGCTCAGGGTGGTTAGTGTACACTGGGGGGGTACACTGGGGCAGGGTAGTTAGTGTACACTGGGGGGGTACACTGGGGCAGGGTGGTTAGTGTATACTGGGGGGGGGTACACTGGGGCAGGGTGGTTCGTGTACACTGCGGGGGTACACTGGGGCAGGGTGGTTATTGTATACAGCGGGGGGTACACTGGGGCAGGGTGGTTAGTTTACATTGGGGGGGTACACTGGGGCAGGGTGGTTAGTGTACACTGAGGGGGTACACTGGGGCAGAGTGGTTAGTGTACACTGTGGGGGTACACTGGGGCAGGGCGGTTAGTGTATACTGGGGGAGTACACTGGGGCAGGGTAGTTAGTGTATACTGGGGGGGTACACTGGGGCAGGGTGGTTAGTGTATACTGGGGGGTACACTGGGGCAGGGTGGTTAGTGTACACTGTGGGGGTACACTGGGCCAGGGTGGTTAGTGTATACTGGGGGAGTACACAGGGGCAGAGTGGTTAGTGTACACAGTGGGGGTATACTGGGGCAGGGTGGTTAGTGTATACTGGGGGAGTACACAGGGGCAGAGTGGTTAGTGTACACAGTGGAGGTATACTGTGGCAGGGTGGTTAGTGTACACTGTGGGGGTACACTGGGGCAGGGCGGTTAGTGTATAGTGGGGGGGTACACTGGGGCAGGGTGGTTAGCGTACACTGCGGGGGTACACTGGGGCAGTATCGTTAGTGTACACTGGGTGGGGGTACACTGGGGCAGGGTGGTTAGTGTATACTGGGGGGTTACACTGGGGCAGGGTGGTTAGTGTACACTGAGGGGGTATACTGGGCCAGGGTGGTTAGTGTGTACTGAGGTGGGGTACACTGGGGCAGGGTGTTTCGTGTACACTGGGGGTGTACACTGGGGCAGGTTGTTAGTGTACACTGGGGGCTGTACACTGGGGCAGGGTGGTTAGTGTATACTGGGAGGTTACACTGGGGCAGGGTGGTTAGTGTACACTGAAGGGGTACACTGGGGCAGGGTGATTAGTGTACACTGGGGGGGTACACTGGGGCAGGGTGGTTAGTGTATACTGGGGGGGTACACTGGGGCAGGGTGGTTCGTGTACACTGTGGGGGTACACTGGGGCAGGGCGGTTAGTGTATACAGCGGGGGGTACACTGGGGCAGGGTGGTTAGTTTACATTGTGGGGGTACACTGGGGCAGGGTGGTTAGTGTACACTGTGGGGGTACACTGGGGCAGGGTGGTTAGTGTATACGGGGGGGGGGGGGTACACTGGGGCAGGGTGGTTCATGTACACTGGGGGGGTACACTGGGGCAGGGTGGTTAGTGTATACTGGGGGGTTACACTGGGGCAGGGTGGTTAGTGTACACTGAGGGGGTACACTGTGCCAGGGTGGTTAGTGTATACTGGGGGGGGGGTACACTTGGGCAGGGTGGTTCGTGTACACTGTGGGGGTACACTGGGGCAGGGTGGTTAGTGTACACTGGGGGGGTACACTGGGGCAGGGTGGTTCATGTACACTGGGGGGGGTACACTGGGGCAGGGTGGTTAGTGTATACAGCGGGGGGTACAATGGGGCAGGGTGGTTAGTTTACATTAGGGGGGTACACTGGGGCAGGGTGATTAGTGTACACTGTGGGGGAATACTGGGGCAGGGTGGTAAGTGTATACTGGGGGGTACACTGGGGCTGGGTGGTTCGTGTACACTGGGGGGGTACACTGGGGCAGAGTGGTTATTATGCACTGGGGGGGATACACTGGGGCAGGGTGGTTAGTATGCACTGGAGGGGTACACTGGGGCAGGGTGGTTAGTTTACATTGGAGGGGTACACTGGGGCAGGTGGTTAGTGTACACTGTGGGATGAGCTACACCTGGAGTGGGGTGTACACTGGGGCAGGGTGGTTAGTGTACACTGTGGGGGTACACTGGGGCAGGGTGGTTAGTGTATACAGCGGGGGGTACACTGGGGCAGGGTGGTTAGTTTACATTGGGGGGTACACTGGGGCAGGGTGGTTAGTGTACACTGTGGGGGTACACTGGGGCAGGGTGGTTAGTGTACACTGAGGGGGTACACTGGGGCAGGGTGGTTAATGTACACTAGGGGCGGGGTACACTGGGGCAGGGTGGTTAGTGTATACGGCGGGGGGTACACTGGGGCAGGGTGGTTAGTGTACACTGAGGGTGTACACTGGGGCAGGGTGGTTAGTGTACACTGGGGGCGGGGTACACTGGGGCAGGGTGGTTAGTTTACATTGTGGGGGTACACTGGGGCAGGGTGGTTAGTGTACACTGTGGGGGTACACTGGGGGAGGTTGGTTAGTGTATACTGGGGGGGGGTACACTGGGGCAGGGTGGTTCGTGTACACTGTGGAGGTACACTGGGGCAGGGTGGTTAGTGTACACTGGGGGGGTACACTGGTGCAGGGTGGTTAGTGTATACTTGGGGGGGGGTACACTGGGGCAGGCTGGTTAGTGTATACTGGGGGGTTACACTGGGGCAGGGTGGTTAGTGTACACTGGGGGGATACACTGGGGCAGGGTGGTTAGTATGCACTGGAGGGGTACACTGGGGCAGGGTGGTTAGTTTACATTGGGGGGGTACACTGGGGCAGGTGGTTAGTGTACACTGTGGGATGAGCTACACCTGGAGTGGGGTGTACACTGGGGCACAGTGGTTAGTGTATACAGCGGGGGGTACACTGGGGCAGGGTCGTTAGTGTGTACTGGGGGGTACACTGGGGCTGGGTGGTTTGTGTACACTGGGGGGGGTACACTGGGGCACAGTGGTTAGTGTACACTGTGGGGGTACACTGGGGCTGGGTGGCTAGTGTACACTGTGGGGGTACACTGGGGCAGGTGGTTAGTGTATACTGGTGGGGTACACTGGGGCAGGGTGGTTAGTGTACACTGAGGGGGTATACTGGGTCAGGGTGGTTAGTGTATACTGAGGGGGGGTACACTGGGGCAGGGTGTTTCGTGTACACTGGGGGTGTACACTGGGGCAGGTTGTTAATGTACACTGGGGGGTGTACACTGGGGCAGGGTGGTTAGTGTATACTGGGAGGTTACACTGTGGCAGGGTGGTTAGTGTACACTGAAGGTGTACACTGGGGCAGGGTGGTTAGTGTACACTGGGGGGGTACACTGGGGCAGGGTGGTTAGTGTATACTGGGGGAGGTACACTGGGGCAGGGTGGTTCGTGTACACTGTGGGGGTACACTGGGGCAGGGTGGTTAGTGTATACGGCGGGGGGTACACTGGGGCAGGGTGGTTAGTTTACATTGTGGGGGTACACTGGGGCAGGGTGGTTATTGTACACTGTGGGGGTACACTGGGGCAGGGTGGTTAGTGTATACAGCGGGGGGTACACTGGGGCAGGGTGGTTAGTTTACATTGGGGGGGTACACTGGGGCAGGGTGGTTAGTGTACACTGTGGGGGTACACTGGGGCAGGGTGGTTAGTGTATACTGGGGGTACACTGGGGCAGGGTGCTTCGTGTACACTGGGTGTACACTGGGGCAGGGTGGTTAGTGTACCCTGGGGGGGTACACTGGGGCAGGGTGGTTAGTGTACACTGGGGGGGTACACTGGGGCAGGTGGTTAGTATGCACTGGAGGTTTACACTGGGGCAGGGTGGTTAGTTTACATTGGGGGGGTACACTGGGGCAGGTGGTTAGTGTACACTGTGGGATGAGCTACACCTGGAGTGTGGTGTACACTGGGGCAGGGTGGTTAGTGTATACTGGGGGGTTACACTGGGGCAGGGTGGTTAGTGTACACTGAGGGGGTATACTGGGCCAGGGTGGTTAGTGTATAGTGAGGGGGGGTACACTGGGGCAGGGTGGTTAGTTTACATTGTGGGGGTACACTGGGGCAGGGTGGTTAGTGTACACTGTGGGGGTACACTGGGGGAGGTTGGTTAGTGCATACTGGGGGGGGTACACTGGGGCAGGGTGGTTCGTGTACACTGTGGAGGTACACTGGGGCAGGGTGGTTAGTGTACACTGGGGGTGTACACTGGTGCAGGGTGGTTAGTGTATACTTGGGGGGGGTACACTGGGGCAGGCTGGTTAGTGTATACTGGGGGGTTACACTGGGGCAGGGTGGTTAGTGTACACTGAGGGGGTACACTGTGCCAGGGTGGTTAGTGTATACTGGGGGGGGGGGGTACACTGGGGCAGGGTTGTTCGTGTACACTGGGGGGGTACACTGGGGCAGGGTGGTTAGTGTATACTGGTGGGGGTACACTGGGGCAGGGTGGTAAGTGTATACTGGTGGGTACAGTGGGGCTGGGTGGTTCATGTACACTGGGGGGGGGTACACTGGGGCAGAGTGGTTAGTGTACACTGTGGGGGTACACTGGGGCAGGGTGGTTAGTGTACACTGGGGGGATACACTGGGGCAGGGTGGTTAGTATGCACTGGAGGGGTACACTGGGGCAGGGTGGTTAGTTTACATTGGGGGGGTACACTGGGGCAGGTGGTTAGTGTACACTGTGGGATGAGCTACACCTGGAGTGGGGTGTACACTGGGGCACAGTGGTTAGTGTATACAGCGGGGGGTACACTGGGGCAGGGTGGTTAGTTTACATTGGGGGGTACACTGGGGCAGGGTCGTTAGTGTGTACTGGGGGGTACACTGGGGCTGGGTGGTTTGTGTACACTGGGGGGGTACACTGGGGCACAGTGGTTAGTGTACACTGTGGGGGTACACTGGGGCTGGGTGGCTAGTGTACACTGTGGGGGTACACTGGGGCAGGTGGTTAGTGTATACTGGTGGGGTACACTGGGGCAGGGTGGTTAGTGTACACTGAGGGGGTATACTGGGTCAGGGTGGTTAGTGTATACTGAGGGGGGGTACACTGGGGCAGGGTGTTTCGTGTACACTGGGGGTGTACACTGGGGCAGGTTGTTAATGTACACTGGGTGGTGTACACTGGGGCAGGGTGGTTAGTGTATACTGGGAGGTTACACTGGGGCTGGGTGGTTCGTGTACACTCTGGGGGGGGGGGGGGGGTACACTGGGGCAGAGTGGTTAGTGTACACTGTGGGGGTACACTGGGGCAGGGTGGTTAGTGTACACTGGGGGGATACACTGGGGCAGGGTGGTTAGTATGCACTGGAGGGTTACACTGGGGCAGGGTGGTTAGTTTACATTGGGGGGGTACACTGGGGCAGGTGGTTAGTGTACACTGTGGGATGAGCTACACCTGGAGTGTGGTGTACACTGGGGCAGGGTGGTTAGTGTATACTGGGGGGTTACACTGGGGCAGGGTGGTTAGTGTACACTGAGGGGGTATACTGGGCCAGGGTGGTTAGTGTATACTGAGGGGGGGTACACTGGGGCAGCGTGTTTCGTGTACACTGGGTGTGTACACTGGGGCAGGTGGTTAGTGTACACTGGGGGGTGTACACAGGGGCAGGGTGGTTAGTGTATACTGGGAGGTTACACTGGGGCAGGGTGGTTAGTGTACACTGAGGGGGTACACCGGCTCAGGGTGGTTAGTGTACACTGGGGGGGTACACTGGGGCAGGGTAGTTAGTGTACACTGGGGGGGTACACTGGGGCAGGGTGGTTAGTGTATACTGGGGGGGGGTACACTGGGGCAGGGTGGTTCGTGTACACTGCGGGTGTAGACTGGGGCAGGGTGGTTATTGTATACAGCGGGGGGTACACCGGGGCAGGGTGGTTAGTTTACATTGGGGGGGTACACTGGGGCAGGGTGGTTAGTGTACACTGAGGGGGTACACTGGGGCAGGGTGGTTAGTGTACACTGGGGGGGTACACTGGGGCAGGGTGGTTAGTGTACACTGGGGGGGAGGGGGTACACTAGGGCAGGGTGGTTAGTGTATACTTGGTGGGGTACACCGGGGCAGGGTGGTTCGTGTACACTGTGGGGGTACACTGGGGCAGGGTGGTTAGTGTATACAGCGGGGGGTACACTGGGGCAGGGTGGTTAGTTTACATTGGGGGGGGGTACACTGGGACAGGGTGGTTAGTGAACACTGTGGGGGCACACTGGGGCAGGGTGGTTCGTGTATACTGGGGGGGGTACACTGGGGCAGGGTGCTTCGTGTACACTGGGTGTACACTGGGGCAGGGTGGTTAGTGTACACTGGGGGGGTACACTGGGGCAGGGTGGTTCGTGTACACTGGGGGGGTACACTGCGGCAGGGTGGTTAGTGTATTCTGGGGGGTACACTGGGGCAGGGTGGTTAGTGTATACTGGGGGGGGGGATACACTGGGGCAGGGTGGTTCGTGTGCTCTTGGGGGGTACACTGGGGCAGGGTGGTTAGTGTATACTGGGGGGTTACACTGGGGCAGGGTGGTTAGTGTACACTGAGGGTGTACACTGGGGCAGGGTGGTTAGTGTACACTGGGGGCGGGGTACACTGGGGCAGGGTGGTTAGTGTATACGGCGGGGGGTACACTGGGGCAGGGTGGTTAGTGTACACTGTGGGGGTACACTGGGGCAGGGTGGTTAGTGTATACTGCGGGGGGTACGCTGGGGCTGGGTTGTTCGTGTACACTGGGGAGGTACAGTGGGGCAGGGTGGTTAGTGTACACTGGGGGGGTACACTGGGGCAGGGTGGTTAGTGTATACTTGGTGGGGCGTACACGGGGCAGGGTGGTTAGTGTATACTGGGGGGTTACACTGGGGCAGGGTGGTTAGTGTACACTGAGGGGGTACACTGTGCCAGGGTGGTTAGTTTATACTGGGGGGGGTGGGGGGTACACTGGGGCAGGGTGGTTCGTGTACACTGGGGGGGTACACTGGGGCAGGGTGGTTAGTGTATACTGGTCGGGGTATACTTGGGCAGGGCGGTAAGTGTATACTGGGGGGGTACACTGGGGCAGGGTGGTTAGTGTACACTGTGGGGGTACACTGGGGCAGGGTGGTTAGTGTACACTGGGGGGATACACTGGGGCAGGGTGGTTAATATGCACTGGAGGGGTACACTGGGGCAGGGTGGTTAGTTTACATTGGGGGGGTACACTGGCGCAGGTGGTTAGTGTACACTGTGGGATGAGCTACACCTGGAGTGGGGTGTACACTGGGGCACAGTGGTTAGTGTATACAGCGGGGGGTACACTGGGGCAGGGTGGTTAGTTTACATTGGGGGGTACACTGGGGCAGGGTCGTTAGTGTGTACTGGGGGGTACACTGGGGCAGGGTGGTTAGTGTACACTGGGGGGGTACACTGGGGCAGGGTGGTTAGTGTATACAGCGGGGGGTACACTGGGGCAGGGTGGTTACTTTACATTGGGGGGTACACTCGGGCAGGGTCGTTAGTGTGTACTGGGGGGTACACTGGGGCAGGGTGGTTAGTGTACACTGTGGGGGTACACTGGGGCAGGGTGGTTAGTGTATACTGGGGGGGTACACTGGGGCAGGGTGGTTCATGTACACTGGGGTGGTACACTGGGGCAGCGTGGTTAGTGTACACTGGGGGGGTACACTGGGGCAGGGTGGTTAGTGTATACTTGGGGGGGGGTACACTGGGGCAGGGTGGTTAGTGTATACTGGGGGGTTACACTGGGGCAGGGTGGTTAGTGTACACTGAGGGGGTACACTGTGCCAGGGTGGTTAGTGTATACTGGGTGGGGGGGGGGTACACTGGGGCAGGGTGGTTAGTGTATACTTGGGGGGGGGGTACACTGGGGCAGGGTGGTTAGTGTATACTGGGGGGTTACACTGGGGCAGGGTGGTTAGTGTACACTGAGGGGGTACACTGTGCCAGGGTGGTTAGTGTATACTGGTGGGGGGGGGGGGGGGTACACTGGGGCAGGGTGGTTAGTGTATACTGGGGGGGGTACACTGGGGCAGGGTGATTCGTGTACACTGGGGGGGTACACTGGGGCAGGGTGGTTAGTGTATACTGGGGGGGTACACTGGGGCAGGGTGATTCGTGTACATTAGGTGGGTACACTGGGGCAGGGAGATTAGTGTACACTGTGGGCTACACTGGGGAAGGGTGGTAAGTGTATACTGGGGGGTACACTGGAGCTGGGTGGTTCGTGTACACTCTGGGGGGGGGGGGTGGTACACTGGGGCAGAGTGGTTAGTGTACACTGTGGGGGTACACTGGGGCAGGGTGGTTAGTGTACACTGGGGGGATACACTGGGGCAGGGTGGTTAGTATGCACTGGAGGGTTACACTGGGGCAGGGTGGTTAGTTTACATTGGAGGGGTACCCTGGGGCAGGTGGTTAGTGTACACTGTGGGATGAGCTACACCTGGAGTGTGGTGTACACTGGGGCAGGGTGGTTAGTGTATACTGAGGGGGTATACTGGGTCAGGGTGGTTAGTGTATACTGAGGGGGGGTACACTGGGGCAGGGTGTTTCGTGTACACTGGGGGTGTACACTGGGGCAGGTTGTTAATGTACACTGGGGGGTGTACACTGGGGCAGGGTGGTTAGTGTATACTGGGAGGTTACACTGTGGCAGGGTGGTTAGTGTACACTGAAGGTGTACACTGGGGCAGGGTGGTTAGTGTATCACTGGGGGGGTACACTGGGGCAGGGTGGTTAGTGTATACTGGGGGAGGTACACTGGGGCAGGGTGGTTCGTGTACACTGTGGGGGTACACTGGGGCAGGGTGGTTAGTGTATACGGCGGGGGGTACACTGGGGCAGGGTGGTTAGTTTACATTGTGGGGGTACACTGGGGCAGGGTGGTTATTGTACACTGTGGGGGTACACTGGGGCAGGGTGGTTAGTGTATACAGCGGGGGATACACTGGGGCAGGTTGGTTAGTTTACATTGGGGGGGTACACTGGGGCAGGGTGGTTAGTGTTCACTGTGGGGGTACACTGGGGCAGGGTGGTTAGTGTATACTGGGGGGTACACTGGGGCAGGGTGCTTCGTGTACACTGGGTGTACACTGGGGCAGGGTGGTTAGTGTACACTGGGGGGGTACACTGGGGCAGGGTGGTTAGTGTACACTGGGGGGTACGCTGGGGCAGGGTGGTTCGTGTACACTGGGGGGGGGTACAGTGGGGCAGGGTGGTTAGTGTATACTGGGGGGTACACTGGGGAAGGGTGGTTAGTGTATACTGGGGGGGGTACACTGGTGCAGGGTGGTTTGTGTACACTGGGGGGGTACACTGGGACAGGGTGGTTAGTTTATACTGGGGGGTTATACTGGGGCAGGGTGGTTGGTTTACATTGTGAGGGTACACTGGGGCAGGGTGGTTAGTGTACACTGTGGGGGTACACTGGGGCAGGGTGGTTAGTGTATACTGGGGGGGTACACTGGGGCAGGGTGGTTCATGTACACTGGGGGGGTACACTGGGGCAGGGTGGTTAGTGTACACTGGGGGGGTACACTGGGGCAGGTGGTTAGTGTACACTGTGGGATGAGCTACACCTGGAGTGTGGTGTACACTGGGGCAGGGTGGTTAGTGTATACTGAGGGGGTATACTGGGTCAGGGTGGTTAGTGTATACTGAGGGGGGGTACACTGGGGCAGGGTGTTTCGTGTACACTGGGGGTGTACACTGGGGCAGGTTGTTAATGTACACTGGGGGGTGTACACTGGGGCAGGGTGGTTAGTGTATACTGGGAGGTTACACTGTGGCAGGGTGGTTAGTGTACACTGAAGGTGTACACTGGGGCAGGGTGGTTAGTGTACACTGGGGGGGTACACTGGGGCAGGGTGGTTAGTGTATACTGGGGGAGGTACACTGGGGCAGGGTGGTTCGTGTACACTGTGGGGGTACACTGGGGCAGGGTGGTTAGTGTATACGGCGGGGGGTACACTGGGGCAGAGTGGTTAGTTTACATTGTGGGGGTACACTGGGGCAGGGTGGTTATTGTACACTGTGGGGGTACACTGGGGCAGGGTGGTTAGTGTATACAGCGGGGGGTACACTGGGGCAGGGTGTTTAGTTTACATTGGGGGTTACACTGGGGCAGGGTGGTTAGTGTTCACTGTGGGGGTACACTGGGGCAGGGTGGTTAGTGTATACTGGGGGATACACTGGGGCAGGGTGGTTAGTGTACACTGGGGGGGTACACTGGGGCAGGGTGGTTAGTGTACACTGGGGGGGTACGCTGGGGCAGGGTGGTTCGTGTACACTGGGGGGGGTACACTGGTGCAGGGTGGTTAGTGTATACTGGGGGGTACACTGGGGAAGGGTGGTTAGTGTATACTGGGGGGGGTACACTGGTGCAGGGTGGTTCGTGTACACTGGGGGGGTACACTGGGACAGGGTGGTTAGTTTATACTGGGGGGTTATACTGGGGCAGGGTGGTTGGTTTACATTGTGAGGGTACACTGGGGCAGGGTGGTTAGTGTACACTGTGGGGGTACACTGGGGCAGGGTGGTTAGTGTATACTGGGGGGGTACACTGGGGCAGGGTGGTTCATGTACACTGGGGGGGTACACTGGGGCAGGGTGGTTAGTGTACACTGGGGGGGGTACACTGGGGCAGGGTGGTTAGTGTATACTTGGGGGGGGTACACTGGGGCAGGGTGGTTAGTGTATACTGGGGGGTTACACTGGACCAGGGTGGTTAGTGTACACTGAGGGGGTACACTGGGGCAGGGTGGTTAGTGTATACTGGGTGGGGGGGGGGGGGGTACACTGGGGCAGGGTGGTTCGTGTACACTGGGGGGGTACACTGGGGCAGGGTGGTTAGTGTATACTGGGGCGGGGTACACTGGGGCAGGGTGATTCGTGTACACTGGGGGGGTACACTGGGGCAGGGTGGTTAGTGTATACTGGGGGGGTACAGTGGGGCAGGGTGATTCGTGTACATTAGGTGGGTACACTTGGGCAGGGAGATTAGTGTACACTGTGGGCTACACTGGGGAAGGGTGGTAAGTGTATACTGGGGGGTACACTGGGGCTGGGTGGTTCGTGTACACTGTGGGGGGGGGGGGGTACACTGGGGCAGAGTGGTTAGTGTACACTGTGGGGGTACACTGGGGCAGGGTGGTTAGTGTACACTGGGGGGATACACTGGGGCAGGGTGGTTAGTATGCACTGGAGGGTTACACTGGGGCAGGGTGGTTAGTTTACATTGGGGGGGTACACTGGGGCAGGTGGTTAGTGTACACTGTGGGATGAGCTACACCTGGAGTGTGGTGTAAACTGGGGCAGGGTGGTTAGTGTATACTGGGGGGTTACACTGGGGCAGGGTGGTTAGTGTACACTGAGGGGGTATACTGGGCCAGGGTGGTTAGTGTATACTGAGGGGGGGTACACTGGGGCAGGGTGTTTCGTGTACACTGGGTGTGTACACTGGGGCAGGTGGTTAGTGTACACTGGGGGGTGTACACAGGGGCAGGGTGGTTAGTGTATACTGGGAGGTTACACTGGGGCAGGGTGGTTAGTGTACACTGAGGGGGTACACCGGCTCAGGGTGGTTAGTGTACACTGGGGGGGTACACTGGGGCAGGGTAGTTAGTGTACACTGGGGGGGTACACTGGGGCAGGGTGGTTAGTGTATACTGGGGGGGGTACACTGGGGCAGGGTGATTAGTGTATACTGGGGGGGTACACTGGGGCAGGGTGGTTCGTGTACACTGCGGGGGTACACTTGGGCAGGGTGGTTATTGTATACAGCGGGGGGTACACTGGGGCAGGGTGGATAGTTTACTTTGGGGGGGTACACTGGGGCAGGGTGGTTAGTGTACACTGAGGGGGTACACTGGGGCAGGGTGGTTAGTGTACACTGGGGGGGTACACTGGGGCAGGGGGGTTAGTGTACACTGGGGGGGGGGTACACTGGGGCAGGGTGGTTAGTGTATACTTGGTGGGGTGCACTGGGGCAGGGTGGTTCGTTTACACTGTGGGGGTACACTGGGGCAGGGTGGTTAGTGTATACTTGGGGGGGGTACACTGGGGCAGGGTGGTTAGTGTATACTGGGGGGTTACACTGGGGCAGGGTGGTTAGTGTACACTGTGGGGGTACACTGGGGCAGGGTGGTTCATGTATACTGGGGGGGTACACTGGGGCAGGGTGCTTCGTGTACACTGGGTGTACACTGGGGCAGGGTGGTTAGTGTACACTGGGGGGTACACTGGGGCAGGGTGGTTCGTGTACACTGGGGGGGTACACTGGGGCAGGGTGGTTAGTGTATTTTGGGGGGTACACTGGGGCAGGGTGGTTAGTGTATACTGGGGGGGGGGGGATACACTGGGGCAGGGTGGTTCGTGTACACTGGGGGGGTACACTGGGGCAGGGTGGTTAGTGTATACTGGGGGGTTACACTGGGGCAGGGTGGTTAGTGTACACTGAGGGTGTACACTGGGGCAGGGTGGTTAGTGTACACTGGGGGCGGGGTACACTGGGGCAGGGTGGTTAGTGTATACGGCGGGAGGTACACTGGGGCAGGGTGGTTAGTGTACACTGTGGGGGTACACTGGGGCAGGGTGGTTAGTGTATACTGCGGGGGGTACGCTGGGGCAGGGTTGTTCGTGCACACTGGGGAGGTACAGTGGGGCAGGGTGGTTAGTGTACACTGTGGGGGGGTACACTGGGGCAGGGTGGTTAGTGTATACTTGGGGGGGGTACACTGGGGCAGGGTGGTTAGTGTATACTGGGGGGTTACACTGGGGCAGGGTGGTTAGTGTACACTGAGGGGGTACACTGTGCCAGGGTGGTTAGTTTATACTGGGGGGGGGTACACTGGGGCAGGGTGGTTCGTGTACACTGGGGGGGTACACTGGGGCAGGGTGGTTAGTGTATACTGGTCGGGGTATACTTGGGCAGGGCGGTAAGTGTATACTGGGGGGTACACTGGGGCTGGGTGGTTCATGTACACTGGGGGGGGGTACACTGGGGCAGAGTGGTTAGTGTACACTGTGGGGGTACACTGGGGCAGGGTGGTTAGTGTACACTGGGGGGATACACTGTGGCAGGGTGGTTAATATGCACTGGAGGGGTAAACTGGGGCAGGGTGGTTAGTTTACATTGGGGGGGTACACTGGGGCAGGTGGTTAGTGTACACTGTGGGATGAGCTACACCTGGAGTGGGGTGTACACTGGGGCAGGGTGGTTAGTGTATACAGCGGGGGGTACACTGGGGCAGGGTGGTTACTTTACATTGGGGGGTACACTGGGGCAGGGTCGTTAGTGTGTACTGGGGGGTACACTGGGGCAGGGTGGTTAGTGTACACTGTGGGGGTACACTGGGGCAGGGTGGTTAGTGTATACTGGGGGGGTACACTGTGGCAGGGTGGTTCATGTACACTGGGGGGGTACACTGGGGCAGGGTGGTTAGTGTACACTGGGGGGGTACACTGGGGCAGGGTGGTTAGTGTATACTTGGGGGGGGGTACACTGGGGCAGGGTGGTTAGTTTATACTGGGGGGTTACACTGGGGCAGGGTGGTTAGTGTACACTGAGGGGGTACACTGTGCCAGGGTGGTTAGTGTATACTGGGTGGGGGGGGGGGGGGTACACTGGGCCAGGGTGGTTAGTGTATACTGGGGGGGTACACTGTGGCATGGTGATTCGTGTACACTGGGGGGGTACACTGGGGCAGGGTGGTTAGTGTATACTGGGGGGGTACACTGGGGAAGGGTGATTCGTGTACATTAGGTGGGTACACTGGGGCAGGGAGATTAGTGTACACTGTGGGCTACACTGGGGAAGGGTGGTAAGTGTATACTGGGGGGTACACTGGGGCTGGGTGGTTCTTGTACACTCTGGGGGGGGGGGTGGTACACTGGGGCAGAGTGGTTAGTGTACACTGTGGGGGTACACTGGGGCAGGGTGGTTAGTGTACACTGGGGGGATACACTGGGGCAGGGTGGTTAATATGCACTGGAGGGGTACACTGGGGCAGGGTGGTTAGTTTACATTGGGGGGGTACACTGGGGCAGGTGGTTAGTGTACACTGTGGGATGAGCTACACCTGGAGTGGGGTGTACACTGGGGCACAGTGGTTAGTGTATACAGCGGGGGGTACACTGGGGCATGGTGGTTAGTTTACATTGGGGGGTACACTGGGGCAGGGTCGTTAGTGTGTACTGGGGGGTACACTGGGGCTGGGTGGTTTGTGTACACTCGGGGGGGTACACCGTTGCAGGGTGGTTAGTGTGCACTGGAGGGGTACACTGGGGCAGGTGGTTAGTGTACACTGTGGGATGAGCTTCACCTGGTGTGGGGTGTACACTGGGGCAGAGTGATTCGTGTACACAATGGGGTGAGCTGCACCATGGCGCATACCAGGGTGGTGGGGGGGATTATTATGCACTGCGGGTTGGGTATTGTGGGGGTGGGGTACACTGCGGGATATACCAATGGGCAAGGTACATCAAAGGGTAGTGTACTCCGTGCGGAGGGGGTTGGCTGTTAAATTGGGGTATGGTACACCAGTGCAGGAAACACTGGGGGTAGGGTACACTGGGACGGGTTACACCAGGCTAGGGTACACTGGGAGTAGGGTACACGGGGCTAGGGTACAGTAGGGGTGGGGTACACTGGGACAGGTTATACCAGGGTAGGGTCCACTAGGGGAAGGGTACACTAGGAGCGGTTACGCCAGGGTAAGGTACACTGGAGGTAAGGTACACTGTCAGTGGGGGAGGGGAGGTGCGGGTTACACCAGAGTAGAGTAAACTGGGCTGTAGGCTACGCTGGGCTAGGGCACATTGGGGTTGGGGGGGGTGTTCCATCAGAGTAGGGTACACTGGGATAGGTCACACTGGGGGGAGGGTGATGTCACACCAGAGTAGAGTACACTGGGGGTAGGTTACAGCAGGGGCATAGGGTACAGCCAGGGTAGAGTACACTGGGGCTGGGGTACACTGTTGGGGATGGGGATGGGGGCGGTCACACCAGGGTCGGGTACCAGCTGGGTTTGTTAAGTGAGTCCCACTTCCCCACCATTCCTCTGGAGCTCTGCAAACTTCATGTCAAATTTCTTATCCAAATCCCTTGTGAATGCCTTGACTGAAGCTATCGGCACTGCCCTCTCGGTCAGCGCATTTCCGATCCTAACCACTCGCTGCGTGTAAAGGTTTATCCTCACGTCTCCACATTTCCTTGGCCAATCACTTTAAATCAATGTCTTCCATTCTCTGGTCCTCTATCCTTTTACCAGTTGAATCATCTTCTCCCTATCTACTCTCTCCCCAGCCCTCATGTTATAGAATGTCTCTGTCAAACCTCCATGTCTTCTCCAAGGAGAACAGCCCCAGCTTCATAAGCTCATAGAATACAGCACAGAAGGGAGCCATTTGGCCCATCGTGTGTGTGCTGGTTCCCTGAGGGAACACTGCACCTCGTGCTATGCTGCCTGCTTTTTCTCCTTATCCCTGCACACCCACACACTTATCCACATAACTAAAGCTCCTTGTCCCTGGAACCAATCTCGTGAATCTTTTCTGCAGCCTCTCTAAAGCCTTCCAATCCTTCCTAAATCGTGGGGCTCACTGGAAACAGGGAGGGAAAGGCACTGGGAGCTGTGTGAGGCTTGGACATGTTATACTGTTGCTTAATTTCAGGACAAGCTTTTGCAAGGTACCAGGATGAACAACTAAACAGGGAATAATCTACACAAAAAATATCCCAAAAATATTCAATTAAAAAAAAGATTGATTATTTTTTATAAAAGCTAGAATAATTGGGCCTTTACTATGTTAGGCCTGGTGCAGGTTTGGATCCAGGACAATGTGGGATGTAGTAAATTATTTAGTGAGAGGTTTTTTGTTTGTTTCCACTCTCTGAGGTTTGGCCACAGCAGAATGGCATCTTTATTAACTTCAAAAGAATTAAAAAAACCCCAACGCATCACCTCTGCTTATCTGTTGTTGCTGTAGATTCCTGTTATTTACTTTAATGCTGTAAACACCTTTGCTGACACTGGAGTGCAGGCCCCGAGCTGAGTAATTTAAAGCCTTTCTAATAGTGGAGTTGTGGGTGGGGAATTATACCTCCATCCCCTATGTTCTCAGGCCCAGCACAGGGTCGATTGTGGTTGGGGGGTGGAGGAGAAATCGATTCCCTGGCTGATGTTGGTGCAAAGCCATAAACAGCAGTCAAAGCTTCAAGCCCAGCAGATTGTGGCTTAACATCCTTGCAGGGGCAAGTTTCACTTTGAATTTCTTGGTGCTACGTAAGTGTGGCTTTGTAGGCCCAGAACAGAACGCTGTGTCAAACTGGTAACTAGCTTCCCTTCCCTAAAAGCACCGTGGGTGTATCTGACCACAGGGGACTGCAGCGGTTCAAGAAGGCAGCTCACCACCACCTTCTCAAGGGCAACGAGGGATGAATAATCAATGGAGGCCCAGCCAGCAAAGCCCACATCCCGTGAATGAATAAAATAACGCAGATGGACACTGTGCACCATTGGTGCATGGCTCTGGACACAATTCCCCACCCTCTCCTCATTCCATTGCTGAAGTTTGTAGTTCAGAGTGTTACACAGGGCTTTAAAGCACAGGGAACAAGCCATTCGGTTCAACTGCTTGAAACTTGGGGCAGGAATTTACATCCCTCGGGCTGGTGTGTGCCCAACCCAATCGGGTGTGTAATAGCGAGCGATGATGCCGGGCGTGTGCCCAACCCAATCGGGTGTGAAATAGCGAGCGATGATGCCGGGCGTATGCCCAAACCGATCGGGTGTGTAATAGCGAGCGATGATGCCGGGCGTGTGCCCAACCCAATCGGGTGTGAAATAGCGAGCGATGATGCCGGGCGTGTGCCCAACCCGATCGGGTGTGTAATAGTGAGCGATGATGCCGGGCGTGTGCCCAACCCAATCGGGTGTGAAATAGCGAGCGATGATGCCGGGCGTATGCCCAAACCGATCGGGTGTGTAATAGCGAGCGATGATGCCGGGCGTATGCCCAAACCGATCGGGTGTGTAATAGCGAGCGATGATGCCGGGCGTGTGCCCAACCCGATCGGGTGTGTAATAGCGAGCGATGATGCCTGGCGTATGCCCAAACCGATCGGGTGTGTAATAGCGAGCGATGATGCCGGGCGTGTGCCCAACCCGATCGGGTGTGAAATAGCAAGCGATGATGCCGGGCGTGTGCCCAACCCGATCGGATGTGAAATAGTGAGTGATGCCGGGCGTGTGACCAACCCGATCGGTGTAGAACAGCGAGTGATGATGCCGGGCATGTTGCCAAACCGATCGGGTGCAAAATAGCGAGTGATGATGTCGGGCGTGAACCCAACCCGATCGGGTGTGTAATACTGAGCGATGATGCCGGGGGCGTGACCAATCCCGATCGGGTGTGTAATAGCGAGCGATGATGCCGGGCGTGTGCCCAGCCCGATCGGGTGTGTAATAGCGAGTGATGATGCCGGGCGGGTGCCCAGCCCGATCGGGTGTGTAATACTGAGCGATGATGCCGGGCATGTGCCCACCCCGATCGGGTGCGTAATAGCGAGTGATGATGCCGGGCGTGTGCCCAGCCCGATCAGGTGTGTAATAGTGAGCGATGATGCCGGTCAAGTGTCCCAACCCGATTGGGTGTGTAATAGTGAGCGATGATGCCGGGCGTGTGCCCAACCCGATCGGGTGTGTAATAGCGAGTGATGATGCCGGGCTTGTGCCCAACCCGATCGGGTGTGTAATAGTGAGCGATGATGCCAGGCGTGTGCCCAACCCGATCGGGTGTGTAATAGTGAGCGATGATGCCGGGCATGTGCCCAACCCGATTGGGTGTGTAATAGTGAGCGATGATGCCGGGCGCGTGAACCCAACCCGATCGGGTGTGAAATAGTGAGTAATGCCGGGCGTGTGACCAACCCGATCGGTGTAGAACAGCAAGTGATGATGCCGGGCATGTTGCCAAACCGATCGGGTGCAAAATAGCGAGTGATGATGTCTGGCGTGAACCCAACCCGATCGGGTGTGTAATACTGAGCGATGATGCCGGGGGCGTGACCAATCCCGATCGGGTGTGAAATAGCGAGCGATGATGCCGGGCGTGTGCCCAGCCCGATCGGGTGTGTAATACTGAGCGATGATGCCGGGGGCGTGACCAATCCTGATCGGGTGTGTAATAGCGAGCGATGATGCCGGGCGTGTGCCCAGCCCGATCGGGTGTGTAATAGCGAGCGATGATGCCGGCGTGTGCCCAACCCGATCGGGTGTGTAATAGTGAGCGATGATGCCGGGCGTGTGCCCAGCCCGATCGGGTGTGTAATAGCGAGCGATGATGCCGGCGTGTGACCAACCCGATCGGGTGTGTAATAGCGAGCGATGATGCCGGGCGTGTGCCCAGCCCGATCGGGTGTGTAATAGCGAGCGATGATGCCGGCGTGTGACCAACCCGATCGGGTGTGTAATAGTGAGCGATGATGCCGGTCAAGTGTCCCAACCCGATCGGGTGTGTAATAGCGAGCGATGATGCCGGTCAAGTGTCCCAACCCGATCGGGTGTGTAATACTGAGCGATGATGCCGGGCGTGTGCCCAACCCGATCGGGTGTGTAATAGTGAGCGATGATACCGGGCGTGTGCCCAACCCGATCGGGTGTGAAATAGCGAGCGATGATGCCGGGCGTGTGCCCTACCCGATTGGGTGTGTAATAGTGAGCGATGATGCCGGGCGTGTGCCCAACCCGATCGGGTGTGTAATAGCGAGCGATGATGCCGGCGTGTGCCCAACCCGATCGGGTGTATAATAGTGAGCGATGATGCCGGGCGTGTGCCCTACCCGATTGGGTGTGTAATAGTGAGCGATGATGCCGGGCGTGTGCCCAGCCCGATCGGGTGTGTAATAGCGAGCGATGATGCCGGCGTGTGACCAACCCGATCGGGTGTGTAATAGCGAGCGATGATGCCGGTCAAGTGTCCCAACCCGATCGGGTGTGTAATAGTGAGCGATGATGCCGGGCGTGTGCCCAGCCCGATCGGGTGTGTAATAGCGAGCGATGATGCCGGCGTGTGCCCAACCCGATCGGGTGTGTAATAGCGAGCAATGATGCCGGGCGTGTGCCCTACCCGATCGGGTGTGTAATAGTGAGCGATGATGCCGGGCGTGTGCCCAGCCCGATTGGGTGTGTAATAGCAAGCGATGATGCCGGGTGTGTGCCCAACCCGATCGGGTGTGTAATAGCGAGTGATGATGCCAGGCGTGTGCCCAACCCGATCGGGTGTGTAATAGCAAGCGATGATGCCGGGCGTGTGCCCTACCCGATTGGGTGTGTAATAGTGAGCGATGATGCCAGGCGTGTGCCCAGCCCGATCGGGTGTGTAATAGCAAGCGATGATGCCGGGCGTGTGCCCAGCCCGATCGGGTGTGTAATAGTGAGCGATGATGCCGGGCAAGCATCTCAACATCGTCGCGCACTCACGCGATATTTCAGCCGGTCGGCGTGTGCAAGAGTTGGCATTGCGCCCGCTGACAATTAAGAGGCCTATTCAGGCCATTAACCAATTAATGAACAGCTCTTTCTCGCTGCCGTCCGGTTGGTGGATGGGCCAATCAGCCAGGCGGCCGTGGATTTTTTTAGGAAACCTCATCAACGGGCGGCATGAAGTCTCTAACATTGATGTTTTAAAAGTGAAAACGTTTTGACGTGATTTTTATTACGTTTATGTTCATGTGAGTGAGTCCTATGTGGGGACATTTCTTTCACATCTTCAAAATCTTTATTTTTGTTTTTAAAATTCTTCAGCTCCATGAGGCAGCTCTCTGCCCTAAGGGGGCTTTCAGTACGTGCTCCCCTGCGCATACGCAGACTTTAGCGCTCACACTCCTCCTGCCCCGCACCCCAGCAGCGCTGAGCCGTCCAGTGCACCCTTCACTCTGGCTGCCCGTTAATTGGTCAGCCAGCATGTAATAATGGTTAGGGGCCAGTTGTAGTCGGCCTCTCACTCCCAGGCCCTCTCGATGACCTGAGAATCCTGCCCTTGGTGTTGATATTTCACACAAGGCTCCTCCCACTCTAAAAACCCCATCTCGTGCTGCAATCCATAACCCTCTCATCTCTTTGCACCACATTTTTTAATTCTTTCATGGGATGTGGGTGTCGCTGGCAAGGCCAGCATTTGTTGCCCATCCCTAATTGCCCTTGAGCTGAACTGCTTGCTGGGCCATTGCAGAGAGCAGGTAAGAGTCAGTAACATTGCTGTGGGTTTGGAGTCATATGTAGGCCAGACCAGGTAAGGACATTTCCAAGTGAACAAGATGGGTTTTTCGGACAATCGATGATAGTTTCATTGCACGACTGCTTTTAGTTCCAGGTTTTTAAAAATTAATTAAATTTAAACACCAGCAGCTGCTATGATGGGATTTGAACCCATGCACCCAGAAAATGAGCCTGCATCAGTAGGCCAGTGACATTATCACTAGGCTCCCATCTCTCCTCCAGATATGTCAAGCATTCCCTCAAATGCTTCTCTGCTATTCATCTCCTTCACTCCCTCGTGACAGTGAGTTCCTCATTCTCACTGCTTTGTGCCTAGAAATTCTTCCTAAAATTCTTTATTTGATGTATCAGTGCGCACGCTTACATTTATTTCCCCTCTTATTCTGGACCCAATTAGGAATGGAAATAGTTTCTCCACGTTCAGCCGATCAAGCCTCTTCATAAGCTTCAAGGCCTCAATCTTTTCTATCGCTTCGAGTCCCAGTTCCTGCTGTCCATCCTGATAGTTGCATCCTCCTCAGTTCTGATATCGCCCCGATAAACCTTTCTGCACTCGCTCCAGTCCTTCTAGAATGATACCCATACATGGGGAGGCCATTCAGCCCATTGTGGCAGTGCCAGCTCTTCAAAAGGGCTATCTGATTAGTCCCGTTCCCCTATGCTTTCGCTACAGCCCTACAAAGTGATCGAGAAACCTTGATGATGAATCAAATCCCAGCCGCACCATGATAAAGCGATGCAACATTAACCTGTTCCTCAAAAACAGGCTGTGCACATGCCCTGGAAGTCGCTTGTCGATTCACTCCTGTGTCTTAACTCTCTAGTTAAAATGGTGAAAATAACCAATGAATGAATCTGTCTGCCCCCACCCCCTCCTCTCCAGCTCTTCTAAGTTAGTGTCCTTGAGGCAGTGCAGGCCAGAAGGGTTTACATTTGCCTCTCCGCAATAGCGGGAGCAGAACTGTGCACCGCACTCCGAGTGTGTGGGTAGAACTGGCCAATCGCAAGCTAACATAACTTGCCTGCTTTTGTGTCCCCTTCCACTCGAAATGACACCTGCCACTTTGCCTGCTTCATCAGCTTCTCGACCGAACGCTTGAGAGGCTTCACCGGACAGGCCTTCACAATCAGTCAGAATATTTTTCCCACTCGGGCCAGGGTTAAGATTGCAATTTGGTTCCGGGTGACATCATCAGGCCCTGATCCACACCTTTAAAGGAGGACCCCTCTGGCTTCGGGTGACCATCTTGGGTGCCGGTTTGGAAACGCTGATTTAAAAAATAAAATTGGTAACGGTGGGATCCAGGTGGGGTGTTGCTGGGTAAAACATCCGGTGCATTTTAGCTGTTAACAGGCCCACTTTTGGCCTAGCAAATATCATGTAAAAGCCATCTCACTGGCGATACCTTTGACCTTCAGAGAGAACTTTCCCAAAATATGAACAATGTGCATGAGCGATCCCT
>NW_027598632.1:5000-25000 GCF_964194155.1 Cetorhinus maximus
AAGGTGGTCACTCCGTCTGTCACCTCACTGCCCTGGGATCTCCATGTCAGGTAGATGTCTCTTGGGTAGAAACCAGACACAAAGCAGGCCAGGGTGGTGGTGGATTCATTGTCAGAGGCTCCCTGCTGCTCGATATCCATCACCTGGACCACAGGAATCTTCAGCTCAGCTGAAACTACAAGAAGGATTCAGTTTAAAACCCTCAGAGTGAGGAGAACATTTCAGCACAGGGGCCAGGGATTGCAGTACCTGGTGTAATAAATCATCAATCGAAAATATCCCTCACCTCTCCCCCCATCAATGGAAATTCCTGGGAAAATCAATCCTTCCTCTAATCCCATAACCCTCCCATCAATGACCATCCCTCTAATCCCCTCACTCTCCCATTGAAGACCATCCCTCTAATCCCCTCACTCTCCCATCGAAGACCATCCCTCTAATCCCCTCAATCTCCCATCGAGGACCATCCCTCTAATCCCCTCACTCTCCCATCGAAGACCATCCCTCTAATCCCCTCACTCTCCCATCGAGGACCATCCCTCTAATCCCCTAACCCTCCCATCGAAGACCCTCCCTCTAATCCCCTAACTCTCCCATCGAAGACCATCCCTCTAATCCCCTAACTCTCCCGTCGAAGACCCTCCCTCTAATCCCCTAACCCTCCCATCGAAGACCATCTTTCTAATCCCCTCACTCCCCCATCGAAGACCTTCCCTCTAATCCCCTAACTCTCCCATCGAAGACCCTCCCTCTAATCCCCTAACCCTCCCATCGAAGACCATCTTTCTAATCCCCTCACTCTCCCATCGAAGACCATCCCTCTAATCCCCTAACCCTCCCATCGAAGACCATCCCTCTAATCCCCTAACCCTTGCATCGAAGACCATCCCTCTAATCCCCTAACCCTCCCATCGAAGACCATCTTTCTAATCCCCTCACTCTCCCATCGAAGATCCTCCCTCTAATCCCCTAACCCTTGCATCGAAGACCATCCCTCTAATCCCCTAACTCTCCCATCGAAGATCCTCCCTCTAATCCCCTAACCCTCCCATCGAAGATCCTCCCTCTAATCCCCTAACCCTTGCATCGAAGACCATCCCTCTAATCCCCTAACTCTCCCATCGAATTCAGCCTCCCAGGTTCGACATTGTGAATGTTCTGCAACGTTCCCCCAGGTGTCGCTGGACGGCCGGAGATCAGGAGGAGACCTTTCGGCCCATCATGTCTGCCCTGGCCCTCCAAAGGAGCAATCCCACCCCCAGGGCCAGCCAACCCCTCCCCTCTCCCCGTATCCCCGCACATTCCCCCTTTTCGGATAACAATCCCATTCCCTCCGGATCGCCTCGATTTGGCCCCACCTCCCTCACACTCTCAGGCAGCATCTCCCAGACCCTCACCACTCACTGCGTGAGGGAGTTTCTCCCTTGTGTCTCCCTCGTTCCTGTTACCCATTGCCTCAAGTCCCTCACTATCCTCACAGTTCACAAGGCTTCCCAGTTTTGTATCACCTTCAGATTTTGAAACCCTGTACACCAAGGTTTAGGTCATCGATATGTGTCAGGAAAAGCAAGGGTCCCCAACACCGACCCCTGCGGAACTCCACTAAAAACCTTCCCCCAGCCGGAGAGACGCCCATTATCCCCCTGCTCTCTGTTTCCTGTCACTCAGCCGCTTTCAAACCAATATTATTCCCGTCACTTTTATTCCAGTGGGAATCGTTTACTCTGTATCTAACCCCGTGCTGTACCTGTCCTGGGAGTGTTTGATGGGGACGGTGTAGAGGGAGCTTTGCTCTGTATCTAACCCCGTGCTGTACCTGTCCTGGGAGTGTTTGATGGGGACGGTGTAGAGGGAGCTTTACTCTGTATCTATCCTCGTGCTGTACCTGTCCTGGGAGTGTTTGATGGGGACGGTGTAGAGGGAGCTTTACTCTGTATCTAACCCCGTGCTGTACCTGTCCTGGGAGTGTTTGATGGGGACGGTGTAGAGGGAGCTTTACTCTGTATCTAACCCCGTGCTGTACCTGTCCTGGGAGAGTTTGATGGGGACGGTGTAGAGGGAGCTTTACTCTGTATCTAACCCCGTGCTGTACCTGTCCTGGGAGTGTTTGATGGGGACAGTGTAGATGGAGCTTTACTCTGTATCTAACCCCGTGCTGTACCTGTCCTGGGAGTGTTTGATGGGGACGGTGTAGAGGGAGCTTTACTCTGTATCTAACCCCGTGCTGTACCTGTCCTGGGAGTGTTTGATGGGGACGGTGTAGAGGGAGCGTTACTCTGTATATAAAGGGGTGTCTGTATCTTACCGTCGTGTTTGCTGAGGCTCTGGGTGAGCGGTGTTGATGAGGAGAGGTGTTGGACGAGACAGGTGAATGTGGATCCGGATTCCCATTCCCGGACTGGGACCTTTAAGTTGCTGCTGGAACTGTAGCTCCCATTCCCGTGGGATCTGGTTGGTCCAGACTGGGAGGTAAAGGATGTCGGCTGGTCATTGACTTTCCAGGTGAAGCGAATGTCACTGGGCAGGAATCCCGCTGCCTCACAGGTTAATGTGGCTGTTCCCCTGGTGTCCATCTCCTCGTAGGTTGGGGGGAGGATGTAGAGGGTGGGGGCAGTGGGGTATCGAGCTGGGGGTTGAGCAGAGACAGGAGAGGGTGAAGATATTAGAGAGCCCCCATTCCGAGTTCCCCCCCGCCCCTGATAACCATGCGCCCGGAGAGGGGGTAACAGTGGGTGGAGGGACGTAGACATCTGGGCTGATAGTCCTCTTGGGATGAATCACATTAATGGCGGGAACCCGCTGGATTCTATTGGAGAGGGAGGGATTGGTGAGGTCGGCTGGTGGTGGGGGGAGGTCGATCCCTGAGGGATCTGTTCCCGGTCTCCATTTGGTGGAGATGGAGGAGTAGCAGTGGTGTTGTGACTGGACCTGGTCATCCAGAGAGCCAGGGGGGGAATGTCCCGGGGAATCCGGGTTCGAATCCTCCCACTGCCGATGGTGAAATGGGATTTCAATCCGACTCTGGGGTTAATGATCTCATGATGACCATGAACCATTTCTTGTGAAAACCCCCATCTGGTTCACTGATGCCCGTTCAGGGAGGGAAACCTGCCATCCTTACCCGGTCTGGACCACACGTGACTCCAGACCCCACACAGCCATGTGGTTGGCCCTTCCCAATGCCCTCTGGAGACAGGGGGTCCGTTGGGGATGGGCAATAAATGCTAGGCCCAGCCGGCGACACCCTCATCCCGTCAATTTATACAACGATTCTCCAGAGACTGGGAGCTGAGACCAGATGTTCATTCCCTCAAATTCAGATTCCCTCAAACCCCCTAACCACCCACCCCCCTACCACCGAGTGCAAACTCCAAATCTGCCCATCCCTTATTGTTCCAATCCCAGCTGTTGTTCACATGGGGACAAGAGAGATCCCAGAGGGAACGATCCTGAATCCTTTGTATCGGAATCCGTGGATGGAAGTAACTGAGCAAATTCCCAAGTGTCTCCCGGTGAACCTCAAATCCAAAGCGGAGAATGATTATTTCATCAGGAAAAGTGTGTGATAAGACACCGGGTACAAAGGTTGGAACCATCCGAAGGCAAACGCAAGCGGAGGATTCAACTTCCGGCTATTCCTGTCCCTCAGCGATATCTTTACAGACACACAAACCCGCTGAGGAGTTACCACTCACCTGTCGCAAAGGCTCAGCCCTCGGGACTGGCGCGGTCGCAAACGGTTTTCCCCTGCTGGGTATCTCTCCCCAAGACACACGGAACCCGCGCTCTAAAAACCCACTGTCCCTTCAACTGTGGGAGCGAATGCTCGAATTCCCTAAACATCCACCTCTCAGGAGCACCTCTGCTAAACTGACCACTATCCTGAGGCCCGTCACTGGTTATTCCCTTAACCTGCTGCCCCACTAGCCTCGAGGTTTTACACCTCAGGGAGCTCAGACTCCCCTGTCACCTCTCTCCCTCTCCCTCTCTCCGACACGCACTGAAGACTCTCTCCCTCCGCTCCTGGCCTTTTCCTGTCTCTGCGTCTCTCCATCACTGTCACTAGGCAGCAATGACCCTTTTCAACTCTGTGCTGTGTTTCCAAAATCACTGAACCTCCATCCGATTTTAACCCAGGCGGTTATAAGGCCTCATGAAACGTGGACATGTACAAACGAACGCAAAGGAGCTAAAACCTTTCTCACAATGGCAGTAATCTCCGCATTACTCCCAGTGCCACGCGCTAGTGAGGGCACGAGTAGGAAGGTTAAAGAGTTCGACACGGGGCTGGGGAAGGGGAGGAGGTGATGGGGCTTTAGATTTCTGAGGCATTGCGATCGGTTCGGGGGCGGGTGGGACCTGTACAAGGAGAAGGGGTCACACCTTAACAGGACTGGGACTGGTGTCCTCCTGGGGAGGTTTGCTCCAGCTGTTGGGAAGGGTTCAAACTAGATTGTCGGGGGGGTTGGGAGCCTGAGGGGAAATTCAGAGGGAGAGAGGAGAGGAACTGGCAGTGGGAAGGTGTGAAGTATTAACTAGTGAGGGAGCAGGTATCAGAGAGTTGCACCAAGGGTGGATAGAACACTTGGAGAGTTGGATAGAATTACAGTCGGCTATTAGATAGGCTCAGAGCAAGGGGAAGTTTAAAAGAGAGTAAATCAGGATTGATGCGCATGTGTGTGAATGCACGCAGTGTGGTTCATGAGGTTGGTGAACTGAAGGCACAGATTGACAAATGGAATAATGACGATATTGCTCTCACAGAGACCTGACTCAAAGAAGGACAGGACTGGGTGGTAAATATTCCTGGGTACAAGGTGTTTAGGAGAAACAGGGAAGGGTGAAAAGGCGGGGTGAAGGGAGTGGCGGTATTGGTTAAAGATGGCATTACAGTACTGGAGGGAGAGGATGTTCCAGATGGCTCAAGGGCAGAATCTATCTGGCTAGAGTTAAGGTATGGGAAAGGTGTAATAACATTGATCGGAGTAGTATATAGACCACCAACTAGTGGAAGGGATGTAGAGAAACAAATTTGCAAAGAATTTACGGAGAGATATAAGAATTTTGGAGTAACCATAATGGGGGACTTCAATTATCCAAATATAGATTGGGATAGGAACAGTGCAAAGGAACGAGATGGGCGAGAGTTCCTGGAATGTGTTGAAGATAATTTTCTGCAGCAGTATGTTTCTGGTCCAATGAGAGGACAGGAACTGTTGGGCCTGGTTCTGGGCCATGAGTTGGCCCAAGTGGATCAAATATCAGTGGGGGAGCCTCTAGGGAATAGTGACCATTGTATAATAAGGTTTAGGTTAATCATGGCAAAGGACAGAGAACAATCTATAGTAGGGGTCATTAATTGGGGGAAAGCCAACTTCGATGGGATGAGAATGCGTCTGAGTCGAGGGAGTTGGAATCAAATGTTGGCAGAAAAGACGGGGTGGCTGAATAATGGGCCACCTTCAAAGAGACAGAATTGCAGGAAATGTCAAGGTATAGTCCCTTGAAGGGGAAAGGTAGGACAAATCAATCCAGAGCGCCCTGGATGACGAGAGAGAGAGAGAGAGAGAGAGGTAAAGATGAAAAGGAAGTTGTGCACGTATGACAGGTGTCAGGTAGAAAATACAATGGAGAATCTGGCTGAATACACAAGGACCAGAGGGGAAGTGAAGAAACTAGTTAGAGAAGCAAGGAGAGGGCATGAAAAGAGGCTGGCAGTGAACAGTAAAGGGAGTCCCAAGGTCTTCCATAAGCATGTAAATAATAAAAGGGAGGGAAAAGAGAGAATTGGGCCGATTAGGGATAAATGAGGAGCCTTGCACATGGAGGCAGGAGAATTAGCGGAGGTATTAAACGAGTACTTTGCATCTGTCTTTACCAAGGAAGAAGATGCGACCCAGGCCGAGGTGATAGAGGAGGTAACTAGTACACCCGAGGAATTTACAATGAAGAAGGAGGAGTTGTTAGAAAGTTTATCATTACTTAAAGCTGATAAGGGACCAGGACCAGATGAGATGCATCCAAGGGCACTGAGGGAGGTGAGAGTGGGAATTGCAGAGGCGCTAGTGATCATCTTCCAGTCTTCCTTAGACACAGGGGAGGTGCCAGAGGACTGGAGAATTGTGAATGTTACACCCTTGTTCAAAAAGGAGTGCAGGGTTAAAGCCGCCAACTATAGGCCAGTCAGTTTGACCTCAGGGGCAGGGAAACTTCTGGAAACTATAGCACGGAATAGAATCAAGTCACTTAGACAAGTGCGGGATAATTAAGGAAATCCATTCATTGAGGGGACATCATGTTTAACTAACTTGCTGGAGTTTTGTGAGGAGGTAACAGAGAAGGTTGATAAGGGAAACGCTGTTGATGTGGTGTATATGGATTTTCAAAAGGTTTTTGATGTAGTGCCACACAACAGACTTGTGAGCAAAATTCTAGCTCAGGGAATGAAAGGGGAAGTTGGCACCTGGGTAAGAAATTGGCTGAGTGACAGGAAACAGAGACTCGTGATAAATGGTTGTTTCCCAGGCTGTAGGGAGGTTTGTCGTGGAGTTCCCCAGGGGGTCAGTGTTGGGACCTTTGCTCTTCCTGATATATATTAATAACCTAGACTGTGGTGTGCAGGGCATGATTTCCAAATTTGCAGATGATACAAAGATTGGAAATGTTGTCAACTGTGACGGGGATAAGTCTTGAACTTCAAAAGGACGTAGACATGTTGGTGGATTGGGCAGACAAGTGGCAGGTGAAGTTTAGTGTAGAGAAGTGTGAGGTGATTCGATTTGGCAGGAAGGATATGGAGATATGGATAAAATAAAGAGAGAGACTCTAAAGGAGGTTCAGGAACTGAGAGACCTCGGTGTATAATGTATATAGGTCATGGAAATGGCAGGGGAGAGCAGTGAATAAAGCATCTAGTATCTTAGGCTTTATTAATAGGGGCATTGAGTACAAGAGTAAGGAGGTCATGTTAAACTTGTACAAAACACTAGTTAGGCCTCATCTGGAGTGGAACTGCGTCCAGTTCTGGGCGCCATACTTGAGGAAGGATGTGAAGGTTTTGGAGAGGGTACAGAGGAGATTCACAAGAATGTTTCCCGGGATGAAGAATGTGGCTGTGAGGAAAGATTGGAGAGGTTGGGATTGTTTTCCTTGGAGGAAAGAAGGCTGAGAGGAGTTTTGATGGGGTATTCAAGATCTTGAGGGGTATGGACAGGGTAAATAGTGAGAAACTGTTTCCCACCCAAGAGAACATCAGGAACCAGAGGGGCCCAGATTCAAAATAATGGGCTAAAGGGGTAAATGTGATGTGAGGGAAATGTTTTTTCACCCAGAGGGTGGCTGGAGTCTGGAATGAACTTTCTGTAAGGGTGGTGGAGGCAGGGTCGATCGAGGGTATTCAAAAGAGAATTGGATTGCTACCTGCAAAGAGGGAATGTGCAAGGTTACAGGGGGTAAGGCAGGGGAGTGGGGCTAGGTGGGATGATCTTACAGTCAGCCAACGCAAGCTGGATGGGATGAATGGCCTCCTTATGAACTGTAAAGATTCTGTAATTCGGTGAAGTCTATCCAGACTCCCAGGCACCAAGGTTCATTAACAAAACCTAAATGGAACCAAAACCCTTTGCACCTTTCTTCTCACACACACATATAAATATATAAATTCAACTTAAAATGATACATCATTCATCACACCATCTCAACATTCCCGAAAATCCCACTCTTATTCTCTCAAATCCCATTCTCCCAAATCCCCCATCCCCAGAAACCCTCATTCCCCCAAAATAACTGCCAGTAAAACAGTCCCCGCTATTCCGAAATGCCCTCTTCCTCGATATCCCCCCCTCCCAAACCCACACTCGCTCATCGCCTCTCCCCAAGTTCCTCCCTCGCCCACGTTGCTTCCTCTAAATGCCCCCCCTACCCCAATTCCCAATGCCCCACATCCTGCTCCACAATATAGTCAGTCACATGCCCCGAGACCACCCTCTCCCGTCCCCTCCGTTGTAATCCAGACACTCACCGCTTGTCCTGATCTCCTTCATGATTGGCTGCTTCAGTTTTGGATGGGAAACGACACATTGGTAGCTCTCTGCGTTCACCCAATCCTGGCTCCTGATCTTCAGTTGGCTGACGGTGGTGTATCGGTCCTGGGGGTCCCTGGACAGAGGCCACTCTCTGATTCCTGACAGCACTTTGCTGCCGTCCAGATGCCAGGAGATCTGGACGGGGGGAGGGTAGAATCCGGTGACCAGGCACAGCAGGCTGGTGGGGGCATCGGCCGAGATCTCCCCCGGGGGAGGGTATTGAAGGTGGACCGAGGGAGGAGAGGACGGAGGCACTGAAAACAGAATCGAGAGGTCAAAGGGACAGCCTGTGGGTGACCCGGAGCCCCGAGAGGTCACTGACCTCAGTCTGACCCTGAATCGAGAGGTCACTGACCTCAATCTGACCCTGAATCGAGAGGTCACTGACCTCAATCTGACCCTGAATCGAGTGGTCACTGACTTCAGTCTGACCCTGAATCGAGAGGTCACTGACCTCAATCTGACCCTGAATCGAGAGGTCACTGACCTCAGTCTGACCCTGAATCGAGTGGTCACTGACCTCAGTCTGACCCTGAATCGAGAGTTCACTGACCTCAGTCTGACCCTGAATCGAGAGGTCACTGATCTCAATCTGATCCTGAATCGAGTGGTCACTGACCTCAGTCTGACCCTGAATCCAGAGGTCACTGACCTCAATCTGACCCTGAATCGAGAGGTCACTGACCTCAGTCTGACCCTGAATCCAGAGGTCACTGACCTCAATCTGACCCTGAATCACGCAGTCACTGACCTCAGTCTGACCCTGAATCCAGAGGTCACTGACCTCAATATGACCCTGAATCGAGAGGTCACTGACCTCAGTCTGACCCTGAATCCAGAGGTCACTTACTGACCTCAGTGATACTGAACCGAGAGGTCACTGACCTCAGTAACCCTGAATCAAGAGGTCAATTACTCATTTTGACCCTTAATAGAGAGGTCACTCACTGACAGTCTCTCCCAGAGCTGAGAGGTCACTCACTGACCTCAGTCTGACCCTGAATTGAGAGGTCACTCACTGACCTCAGCCTGACCCTGTACCGAGAGGTCAGCTGATCTCAGTGACCCTGACCCTGAGTCGAGAGATCACTCACTGACAGCAGTGACCCTGACCCTGAATTGAGAGGTCAATTGCTGACCTCAGTGACCCTGACCCTGATTTGAGAGGTCAATCGCTGACCTCAGTGACCCTGACCCTGATTTGAGAGGTCAATCGCTGACCTCAGTGACCACGGCCCTGAGTTGAGAGGTCAATCGCTGACCTCAGTGACCCTGACCCTGAGTTGAGAGGTCAATCGCTGACCTCAGTGACCCTGACCCTGATTTGAGAGGTCAATCGCTGACCTCAGTGACCATGGCCCTGAGTTGAGAGGTCAATCGCTGACCTCAGTGACCCTGACCCTGATTTGAGAGGTCAATCGCTGACCACAGTGATCCTGACCCTGAGCTGAGGGGTCAATCGCTGACCTCACTGACCCTGATTTGAGAGGATAATCGCTGACCTCAGTGATCCTGACCCTGAGATGAGAGGTCAATCGCTGACCTCAGTGACCGTGACCCTGAGATGAGAGGTCACTCACTGACCTCAGTGATCCTGAACCTGAGATGAGAGGTCAGTCGCTGACCTCAGTGATCCTGACCCTGAGATGAGAGGTCAATCGCCGACCTCAGTGACCCTGAACCTGAGATGAGAGGTCAATCGTTGACCTCAGTGACCCTGACCCTGAGTCGAGAGGTCACTCACTGACCTCAGTGACCCTGACCCTGAGATGAAAGGTCACTCACTGACCTCAGTGACCCTGACCCTGAGATGAGAGGTCACTCACTGACCTCAGTGACCCTGACCCTGAGATGAGAGGTCACTCACTGACCTCAGTGACCCTGTCCCTGAGTTGAGAGGTCACTCACTGACCTCAGTGTCCCCCCTTGCCTCCCTTCAATGGGAAGAACCTGGATACAGACAAATTCCCTTACCAGCCTGCACGTTCAGTGTTGATCCACAGCCGCAGAAGTCCGTCCTGTTGTCTGTTACCTGTTTGTCTGTAAGTTGGCAGAAATATCGACTGGAATCTTGCTTTGTAGCATTGACAATCCGTAGCGTCATTCGCCTCCGAGCAAAGTCCTTAACAGCCTCATAATGGTCAGCCTTCCCAGACACGAATGTGGGGGTCTGGGATCCAGGGCTCCAGTAGACCAGCCCTTCGATAGCACCACTGCGTGGGGGAACATAACCCCAGATCAAATAGCGATCATCGGTCTTGCGAGAGTATCTGCATTCCATCGTAACGGACTCACCCTCCAGGGCGTTCATTGTCGTGGAGGAGAATCGGAAGTTTCCACCAGCAGCACTGAGGCCTGGGAATAGAGAGAGAGAGAGAGAGAGGGAGAGGGAGAGAGAGGGAGAGGGAGAGGGAGAGAGGGAGAGAGAGAGGGAGAGGGAGAGGGAGAGGGAGAGAGAGGGAGAGGGAGAGGGAGAGAGAGAGAGGGAGAGAGAGAGAGAGACAATTCAGGAATCCTCAAACTAAGGCAAACCCAGGACACGTAGGGGAGACTTAGACAATATCTACTGTAAAGAGAACATCCCCTGTCCTAATATTACTGTGGGAAACTGCAGAGACCGTGTGTAGCATGTGTGTGTGTGTGGATGGGGGTGTATGTGTGTGTGTTTGTGTGTGTAGCATGTGTGTGTGTGTGTATATGTATGTGTGTGTAGCGTGTGTGTATGTGCATCTGCGTGTGTGTGTAGTGTATGTGTGTGTAGCGTGTGTGTGTGTGTAGTGTGTGTGTGTAGCGTGTGTGTGTATGTGTGAGTGTGTGTAGCATGTGTGTGTGTATGTGTGTGTGTGTATAGCATGTGTGTGTGTGTATGTGTGTGTAGCATGTGCGTGTGTAGCTTGTGTGTGTGCGTGCATGTAGTGTATGTGTAGTGTGTGTGTGCGTGTGTCTGTAGCATGCGTGTGTGTATGTGTGAGGGTGTGTAGTGTGTGTGTGTGAGTATGTGTGAGTGTGTGTAGTGTGTGTGTGTGTATGTGTATGTGTGTGTAGCATGTGTGTGTGTGTAGAATGTGTGTGTGTATGTGTGTGTGTGTGTGCATAGCGTGTGTGTGTATGTGTGAGTGTGTGTAGCATGTGTATGTGTGTTTGTGTGTGTGTATAGCATATGTGTGTGTGCATGTGTCTGTAGCATGTGTGTGTATGTGTGTGTGTGTAGTGTGTGTGTATGTGTGTGTAGCATGTGTGTGTGTAGCGTGTTTGTGTGTGTATGTGTGTATGTAGCGTGTGTTTGTGTGTTTGTGTGTATAGCGTGTGTATGTGTGAGTGTGTGTGTGTGTGTAGCGCACGCATGTGTGTGTATGTGTAGTGTGTGTGTGTGCGTGTGGGTGTAGCATGTGTGTGTAGTGTGTTTGTGTGTGTATGTGTGTGTGGAGCGTGTGTGTGTGTGTGCGTGTGTCTGTAGCGTGCATGTGTGAGTAAGTGTGAGTGTGTGTAGTGTGTGGGTATATGTGTGTGTGTATGTGTGTGTAGCAAGTGTGTGTGTAGCGTGTGTGTGTGTGCATGTGCGTGTGTGTATGTGTGTGTGTGTAGCGTGTGCATGTGTGTTTGTGTGTGTGTATAGTGTGTGTGTGCGTGTGTCTGTAGCATGCGTATGTGTCTATGTGTGAGTGTGTATAGCGTGTGTGTAGCATGTGTGTATGTAGCATGTTTGTGTATGTATGTGTGAGTGTGTGTAGTGTGTGTTTGTATGTGTATATAGCATGTGTGTATTTGCGTGTATGTGTGTGTAGCGCACGCATGTGTGTGTGTATCTGTGTGTGTAGCATGTGTGTGTGTGCGTGTGTGAGTGTGTGTGTATGCGTGTGTGTGCGTGTGTGTGTAACACATGTGTGTGTGTAGTGTGTGTATGTGTATGTGTGTGTAGTGTGTGTGTGTGTAGTGTGTGTGTGTAGCATGTGTGTATATATGTGTGTATGTGTGTGTGTGCAGCGTGTGTGTGTATATGTGTGTGTAGCATGTATGTGTGTATGTGTGTAGCGTGTGTGTGTGTAGCTTGTGTGTGTATGTGCATGTGTGTAGTGTGTGTGTAGTGCGCGTGTGTGTATGGTATGTGTGGGTGTAGCATGTGTGTGTAGCTTGTGTGTGTGTGTAGTGTGAATGTGTAGCGTGCGTGTGTGTGTGTGTGTATCGTGTGTGTGTATGCATGTGTGTATAGCGTGTGTGTGGTGTGTGTGTGTAGCATGTATGCGTGTGCATGTGTGTGTGTAGCGTGTGTGTATAGTGTATGTGTGTGGGTGTATAGCGTGTGTGTATGTGTGTGTGTAGCGTGTGTGTGTGTATGTGTGTGTATAGTGTGTGTTTGCATGTGTGTGTAGCTTGTGTGTGTTTGTGTGTAGCGTGTGTTTATGTGTGTGTGTGTAAAACATGTGTGTGTGTGTAGCTTGTGTGTGTGTGTGTGTGTGTGTGTGTAGCATGTGTGTGTGTGTATGTGTGGGTGTAGCATGTGTGTGTGTGTGTGTATGTGTGGGTGTAGCATGTGTGTGTGTAGCTTGTGTGTGTGTAGTGTGAATGTGTATGTGTGTGTGTAGTGTGTGTATATGTAGACTTTGTGTGTGTATAGCTTGTGTCTCTTTGTGTCCTTTCCTCTTTATCCATTCTGCTATTCCAAATAAGTAAAGCTTCTCCATCTCCACTTTTCCATCTCCAACTCTTTTCAATGGGGGGGTTACCATTGACCAGAAACTGAACTGGACCCAGCCATATAAATACTGTGGCTACAAGAGCAGGTCAGAGGCTGGGAATCCTGCGGAGAGTAACTCACCTCCTGACTCCCCAAAGCCTGTAGTGTGTGTAGTGTGTGTATGTGCGTATGTGTGTGTAAAGCATGTGTGTGTGTGTTTGAGTGTGTGTAGCATGTGCGTGTGCAGCTTGTGTGTGTGTGTGTGTGTGCATGCATGTAGTGTATGTGTAGTGTGTGTGTGTGTCTGTAGCATGTGTGTGTGTGCGTGAGTGTGCATAGCGTGTGCGTGTATGAGTGAGTATGTGTAGCATGTGTATGTGTGTTTGTGTGTGTGTATAGCGTATGTGTGTTTGTGTGCATGTGTCTGTAGCGTGCGTGTGTGTATGTGTGAGTGTGTGTAGCATGTGTGTGTATGTGTCTGTAGCGTGTTTGTGTGTGTATGCATGTGTGTGTGTAGTGTGTGTGTGTTTGTGTGTGTATGTGTGAGTGTATGTGTGTGTGTAGATCACGCGTGTGTGTGTATGTGTAGCGTGTGTGTGTGCGTGTGGGTGTGTAGCATGCGTGTGCGTGTCTGTGTGTGCATGTGTGTGTAGCATGTGTGTGTAGTGTGTTTGTGTGTGTATGCGTGTGTGTGTGTAGTGTGTGTGTGTTTGTGTGTGTGTATAACGTGTGTATGTGTGAGTGTATGTGTGTGTGTAGAGCATGCGTGTGTGTGTGTATGTGTAGCGTGTGTGTGTGCGTGTGGTTGTGTAGCATGTGTGTGCGTGTCTGTGTGTGCATGTGTGTGTAGCATGTGTGTGTAGTGTGTTTGTGTGTGTATGTGTGTATGTAGCATGTGTATGTGTGTGTAGTGTGTGTGTGCGTGTGACTGTAGCATGTGTGTGTGTGTATGTGTGAGTGTGTGTAGTGTGTGTGTATATGTGTGTGTAGCATGTGTGTGTGTGTGTGTAGCATGTGTGTGTAGCGTGTGTGTGTATGTATGTGTGTAGCATGTGCATGTGTGTTTGTGTGTGTGTATAGTGTGTGTGTGTGTGCGTGTGTCTGTAGCATGCATGTGTGTCTATGTGTGAATGTGTGTAGCATGTGTGTAGCATGTGTGTGTGTAGCGTGTTTGTGTGTGTATGTGCGCATATGTGTGTATAGCGTGTGTGTGTGTATGTGTGAGTGTGTGTAGTGTGTGTGTTTGTGTGTGTGTATAACGTGTGTGTGAGTGTATGTGTGTGTGTAGCACGCGCATGTGTATGTGTGTGTAGCATGTGTGTGTGTGCATGTGGATGTGTAGCGTGTGTGTGCATGTGTCTGTGTAGCATGTGTGTGTAGTGTGTGTGTATGTGTGTGTAGCATGTGTGTGTGTGCGTGTGTGTGTGTATATGTGTGTGTGTGGTCTGTGTGCGTGTGTGGTCTGTGTGCGTGTGTGTGTAGCGCATGTGTGTGTGTGTGTAGTGTGTGTGTGCGTGTGTGTAGCATGTGTGTGTATGTAGAGTGTGTGTGTATATGTGTGTATGTGTATGTGTGTGTAGCATGTGTGTGTGTAGTGTGTGTGCATGTGTGTGTGTAACGTGTGTTTATGTGTGTGTGTGCAGCGTGTGTGTGTATATATGTGTGTGTAGTGTGTGTGTGTAGTGTGTGTGTATATGTGTGTGTAGCATGTGTGTGTGTGTGTAGAATGTGTGTGTAGCGTGTGTGTGTGTATGTATGTGTGTAGCGTGTGCATGTGTGTTTGTCTGTGTGTATAGTGTGTGTGTGTGTGCGTGTGTCTGTAGCATGCGTGTGTGACTATGTGTGAGTGTGTGTAGCATGTGTGTAGCATGTGTGTGTGTAGCGTGTTTGTGTGTGTGTGTATGTGTGTATAGCGTGTGTGTGTGTGTATGTGTGAGTGTGTGTAGTGTGTGTGGTTGTGTGTGTGTATAGCATGTGTATGTGTGAGTGTGTGTAGCGTGTGTGTGTGTGCATGTGGATGTGTAGCGTGTGTGTGCGTGTGTGTGTGTGTATAGCATGTGTATGTGTGAGTGTGTGTAGCGTGTGTGTGTGTGCATGTGGATGTGTAGCGTGTGTGTGCGTGTGTGTGTGTGTGTGTGTAACGCATGTGTGTGTGTAGTGTGTGTGTATATGTATGTGTGTGTAGCGTGTGTGTAGTGTGTGTGTGCCTGTGTGTGTGTGTAACGTGTGTGTATGTGTGAGTGTGTGCAGCATGTGTGTGTATATATGTGTGTGTAGTGTGTGTGTGTAGTGTGTGTGTGTGTGTGTGTGTGTGGGTGTAGCATGTGTGTGTGCAGTGTGTGTGTGTGTAGCGTGAATGTGTAGTGTGTGTGTGTATGTGTGTGTGTATCGTGTGTGTTTATGTGTGTGTGTATAGCATGTGTGTGGTGTGTGTGTAGCATGTAGGTGTGTGCGTGTGTGTGTGTAGTGTGTGTGTGTAGCATGTGCGTGTGCGCATGCGTGTGTGTGTATGCGTGTGTGTAGTGTGTGTGTGTGTGTAGTGCGTGTGTGTGTAGTGTGTGTGTATGTGTATGTGTGTGTAGCATGTGTGTGTGTAGTGTGTGTGTGTGTGTGTGTAGTGTCTATGTGTGTGTAGCGTGTGTGTATGTGTATGTGTATGTAGCATGTGTGTGTGTGTAGTGTGTGTGTGTAACGTGTGTGTATGTGTGAGTGTGTGCAACGTGTGTGTATATATGTGTGTGTAGTGTGTGTGTGTAGTGTGTGTGTGTGTGTGTGTGTAGCATGTGTGTGTGTGTGTGTATGTGTGGGTGTAGCATGTGTGTGTGTGTGTGTGTATGTGTGGGTGTAGCATGTGTGTGTGTAGCTTGTGTGTGTGTAGTGTGAATGTGTATGTGTGTGTGTAGTGTGTGTATATGTAGACTTTGTGTGTGTATAGCTTGTGTCTCTTTGTGTCCTTTCCTCTTTATCCATTATGCTATTCCAAATAAGTAAAGCTTCTCCATCTCCCCCTTTTCCTTCTCCCAACTCTTTTCAGTATGTCGGAGGGGGGTCACCATTAACCGGAAACTGAACTGGGACCAGCCATATAAATACTGTGGCTACAAGAGCAGGTCAGAGGCTGGGAATCCTGCGGAGAGTCACTCACCTCCTGACTCCCCAAAGCCTGTCCACCATCTACAAGGCACAAGTCAGGAGTGGGATGGGATACTCCCCACTTTGCCTGGATGAGTTGCAGCTCCCACAACACTCGAGAAGCTCGACACCGTCCAGGACAAAGCAGCCTCCGCTCGATCGGCACCCCATCCACAAACATTCACTCCCTCCACCACCGACGCACAGTAGCAGCAGTGTGTGTACCATCTACAAGATGCACTGCAGCAACTCACCAAGGCTCCTTCGACAGCACCTTCCAAACCCACGACCGCTACCATCTAGAAGGACAAGGGCAGCAGACACATGGGGAACACCCATCACCTGGAAGTTCCCCTCCGAGCCCCTCACCATCCCGACTTGGAAATTCATTAAGGCTCCAGACACAGAGAGGGAGGGAAAGTGGATCTGTCTTTGGCAAATCGCTTTGTGGATCTGAACACTGCGATCGAGAAGGTTGGTGCTAAGCAGAGTCGAAAAGGAGACGGGGCCAAAGCCAGTACATGGAGTTACATCTCAGATCTACCCCTTAGCTCATTCAGTGTGGGATAGCCTCGAGGGGCTGAATGGCCTCCCTCCCCCGTTCCCACATTCCTTAATTACCCCCCCAGTGCACTAAACTCCCTGGTTCCTGCTCTGGGTGAGCTGAGCTGGTGGGTGAGCCCAGCCTGGACGGGGTGGTGGGGTGTAGCTGAGAGCGGTGAGGAGAGACAGACGGGGCCTGTGAGGGGAGACAGGCGGGGCCTGTGAGGGGAGACAGACGGGGCCTGTGAGGGGAGACAGACGGGGCCTGTGAGGGGAGACAGACGGGGCCTGTGAGGGGAGACAGACGGCCTTTCCCTGTGCGCTAACCCCCCCCAGTAGAAAGTCTTACCTGCCAGGGGTAGGATGAGGAGAGTGAGTGGAAACATCAGCCTCATGTTGGTTGGAGAGGTCAGGCTAGTCTCTCAGTCCCTTTCTCCAACTGGGGTGGAGAGACTGGGCTGCTTCTCCCTCACACTCTCTTTCATATTGAGTCACCCTCTCTCCCCACTGGACACCAGCTTCCCTCACTCGGTGACGCGAGGGAGGGAGGGAGGGAGTGACTGACAGGACCGAGGGACTTCCCCCATGGACCAGGCAGCCCGAGGGAAGCCGTCAGAACTCGGGAATTGCAGCCCCTCCCACCCCCCCCCTCACTATCTGGCAGCCCCTCACCCCGGTTACCCCCTCAGCCCAGTTACCCCCTCAGCCCAGTTACCCCTCACCCCGGTTACCCCCTCAGCCCAGTTACCCCCTCAGCCCAGTTACCCCCTCAGCCCAGTTACCCCCTCAGCCCAGTTACCCCTCAGTCCAGTTACCCCCTCAGTCCAGTTACCCCCTCAGCCCAGTTACCCCCTCAGTCCAGTTACCCCTCACCCCAGTTACCCCCTCAGCCCAGTTACCCCCTCACCCCAGTTACCCCTCACCCCAGTTACCCCCTCAGCCCAGTTACCCCCTCACCCCAGTTACCCCCTCAGTCCAGTTACCCCCTCACCCCGGTTACCCCTCACCCCAGTTACCCCTCACCCCAGTTACCCCTCACCCCGGTTACCCCCTCAGCCCAGTTACCCCTCAGTCCAGTTACCCCCTCACCCCAGTTACCCCTCACCCCAGTTACCCCCTCACCCCAGTTACCCCCTCAGTCCAATTACCCCCTCAGCCCAGTTACCCCCTCACCCCGGTTACCCCCTCACCCCGGTTACCCCCTCACCCCGGTTACCCCCTCACCCCGGTTACCCCCTCAGCCCAGTTACCCCCTCAGCCCAGTTACCCCCTCAGTCCAGTTACCCCCTCACCCCAGTTACCCCCTCACCCCGGTTACCCCTCACCCCAGTTACCCCTCACCCCAGTTACCCCCTCAGTCCAGTTACCCCCTCACCCCAGTTACCCCTCACCCCAGTTACCCCCTCACCCCAGTTACCCCCTCACCCCGGTTACCCCCTCAGCCCAGTTACCCCCTCAGTCCAGTTACCCCCTCACCCCGGTTACCCCTCACCCCAGTTACCCCTCACCCCAGTTACCCCTCACCCCAGTTACCCCCTCACCCCAGTTACCCCCTCAGCCCAGTTACCCCCTCACCCCAGTTACCCCCTCACCCCAGTTACCCCCTCAGCCCAGTTACCCCCTCAGTCCAGTTACCCCCTCAGCCCAGTTACCCCTCACCCCAGTTACCCCCTCAGTCCAGTTACCCCCTCAGTCCAGTTACCCCCTCAGTCCAGTTACCCCCTCAGCCCAGTTACCCCCTCAGTCCAGTTACCCCCTCAGTCCAGTTACCCCCTCAGCCCAGTTACCCCTCAGTCCAGTTACCCCCTCAGCACAGTTACCCCTCAGTCCAGTTACCCCCTCAGCACAGTTACCCCCTCAGCCCAGTTACCCCCTCAGCCCAGTTACCCCCTCACCCCAGTTACCCCCTCAGCCCAGTTACCCCCTCACCCCAGTTACCCCCTCAGTCCAGTTACCCCCTCAGTCCAGTTACCCCCTCAGTCCAGTTACCCCCTCAGTCCAGTTACCCCTCAGCCCAGTTACCCCCTCAGCCCAGTTACCCCCTCAGCCCAGTTACCCCCTCAGCCCAGTTACCCCCTCAGCCCAGTTACCCCTCAGTCCAGTTACCCCCTCACCCCGGTTACCCCCTCAGCACAGTTACCCCCTCAGTCCAGTTACCCCCTCAGTCCAGTTACCCCCTCAGCCCAGTTACCCCTCACCCCAGTTACCCCCTCAGCACAGTTACCCCCTCAGTCCAGTTACCCCCTCAGTCCAGTTACCCCCTCAGCCCAGTTACCCCCTCACCCCGGTTACCCCTCACCCCAGTTACCCCTCACCCCAGTTACCCCCTCAGCCCGGTTACCCCTCAGTCCAGTTACCCCCTCAGCACAGTTACCCCTCAGTCCAGTTACCCCTCAGCACAGTTACCCCCTCAGCCCAGTTACCCCCTCACCCCAGTTACCCCCTCAGCCCAGTTACCCCCTCACCCCAGTTACCCCCTCAGTCCAGTTACCCCCTCACCCCAGTTACCCCCTCAGCTCAGTTACCCCCTCAGTCCAGTTACCCCCTCAGCCCAGTTACCCCCTCACCCCAGTTACCCCCTCAGTCCAGTTACCCCCTCAGCCCAGTTACCCCCTCAGTCCAGTTACCCCTCAGTCCAGTTACCCCCTCAGCCCGGTTACCCCTCACCCCAGTTACCCCTCACCCCAGTTACCCCCTCAGCCCAGTTACCCCCTCAGCCCAGTTACCCCCTCAGCCCAGTTACCCCCTCAGTCCAGTTACCCCCTCAGTCCAGTTACCCCCTCACCCCAGTTACCCCCTCAGCCCAGTTACCCCCTCACCCCAGTTACCCCCTCAGCCCAGTTACCCCCTCAGTCCAGTTACCCCCTCAGCCCAGTTACCCCCTCAGTCCAGCTACCCCTCAGTCCAGTTACCCCTCAGTCCAGTTACCCCCTCACCCCGGTTACCCCCTCAGCCCTGTTACCCCCTCAGCCCAGTTACCCCCTCAGCCCAGTTACCCCCTCAGTCCAGTTACCCCCTCAGTCCAGTTACCCCTCAGCCCAGTTACCCCCTCAGCCCAGTTACCCCCTCAGTCCAGTTACCCCTCAGTCCAGTTACCCCCACACAAAGCTCATGACCCTGTCTCTGAGATCACTCCCTCCCTCCCTCCATCACTATCTCACTCCATCCCTCACTCCCTCCATCCCTCCCTCCCTCACTCCATCACTCCCTACATCACTCCCTCCCTCCCTCCTTCACTCCCTCACTCACTCCCTCCCTCACTCCCTCCCTCCATTTCTCCCTCACTCACTCCCTCCCTCACTCCCTCCGTCACTCCCTCCCTCACTCCGTCCATAACTCCCTCCATCACTCCCTCCCTCCCTCCCTCCCTCCATCACTCCCTCCCTCTATCCCTCACTCCCACCATCACTCCCTCCCTCACTCCCTCCATCACTCCCTCCATCGCTCCCTCCATGACTCCCTCCCTCACTCCCTCCCTCACTCCCTCCATCACTCCCTCCATCACTCCCTCCATCACTCCCTCCCTCTATCCCTCACTCCCACCATCACTCCCTCCCTCACTCCCT
>NW_027598632.1:32500-37500 GCF_964194155.1 Cetorhinus maximus
CGCTCTCTCACGCGCTCTCTCGTCTCACCTGAGGCTCAGCGCTGCCTCAGGGAGATCGGCGCCGGGTGTGCGCTCTCTCACGCGCTCTCTCGTCTCACTTGAGGCTCAGCGCTGCCTCAGGGAGATCAGCGCCGGGTGTGCGCTCTCTCACGCGCTCTCTCGTCTAACCTGAGGCTCAGCGCTGCCTCAGGGAGATCGGCGCCGGGTGTGCGCTCTCTCACGCGCTCTCTCGTCTCACCTGAGGCTCAGCGCTGCCTCAGGGAGATCGGCGCCGGGTGTGCGCTCTCTCACGCGCTCTCTCGTCTCACCTGAGGCTCAGCGCTGCCTCAGGGAGATCGGCGCCGGGTGTGCGCTCTCTCACGCGCTCTCTCGTCTAACCTGAGGCTCAGTGCTGCCTCAGGGAGATCAGCGCCATGTGTGCGCTCTCTCACGCGCTCTCTCGTCTAACCTGAGGCTCAGCGCTGCCTCAGGGAGATCGGCGCCACGTGTGCGCTCTCTCACGCGCTCTCTCGTCTCACTTGAGGCTCAGCGCTGCCTCAGGGAGATCGGCGCCGGGTGTGCGCTCTCTCACGCGCTCTCTCGTCTAACCTGAGGCTCAGTGCTGCCTCAGGGAGATCGGCGCCGGGTGTGCGCTCTCTCACGCGCTCTCTCGTCTAACCTGAGGCTCAGCGCTGCCTCAGGGAGATCGGCGCCACGTGTGCGCTCTCTCACACGCTCTCTCGTCTAACCTGAGGCTCAGCGCTGCCTCAGGGAGATCGGCGCCGGGTGTGCGCTCTCTCACGCGCTCTCTCGTCTCACTTGAGGCTCAGCGCTGCCTCAGGGAGATCGGCGCCGGGTGTGCGCTCTCTCACACGCTCTCTCGTCTAACCTGAGGCTCAGCGCTGCCTCAGGGAGATCGGCGCCGGGTGTGCGCTCTCTCACGCGCTCTCTCGTCTAACCTGAGGCTCAGCGCTGCCTCAGGGAGATCGGCGCCACGTGTGCGCTCTCTCACGCGCTCTCTCGTCTAACCTGAGGCTCAGCGCTGCCTCAGGGAGATCGGCGCCGGGTGTGCACTCTCTCTCGCGCTCTCTTGTCTAACCTGAGGCTCAGCGCTGCCTCAGGGAGATCGGCGCCGGGTGTGCGCTCTCTCTCGCGCTCTCTTGTCTAACCTGAGGCTCAGCGCTGCCTCAGGGAGATCGGCGCCGGGTGTGCACTCTCTCACGCGCTCTCTCGTCTAACCTGAGGCTCAGCGCTGCCTCAGGGAGATCGGCGCCGGGTGTGCGCTCTCTCTCGCGCTCTCTTGTCTAACCTGAGGCTCAGCGCTGCCTCAGGGAGATCGGCGCCGGGTGTGCGCTCTCTCACGCGCTCTCTCGTCGCACTTGAGGCTCAGCGCTGCCTCAGGGAGATCGGCGCCGGGTGTGCGCTCTCTCACGCGCTCTCTCGTCTAACCTGAGGCTCAGCGCTGCCTCAGGGAGATCGGCGCCGGGTGTGCGCTCTCTCACGCGCTCTCTCGTCTAACCTGAGGCTCAGCGCTGCCTCAGGGAGATCGGCGCCGGGTGTGCACTCTCTCACGCGCTCTCTCGTCTAACCTGAGGCTCAGCGCTGCCTCAGGGTGATCGGCGCCGGGTGTGCGCTCTCTCACGCGCTCTCTTGTCTCACTTGAGGCTCAGCGCTGCCTCAGGGAGATCGGCGCCGGGTGTGCGCTCTTTCATGCGCTCTCTCGTCTCACCTGAGGCTCAGCGCTGCCTCAGGGAGATCGGCGCCAATTTCGGAAATGTGAGAACTAACCTTCCCCTGACCTGTCCCCTCGTGCGGGCCTGTCACAGGGAGTTGGGACCCTGTCCATCACTTTCTAATGAAACTCTGAGGACATTTTTAGCAGCCTGGATGAGTCCTGCTGCTTTCTCTAATGCCCGCCAGGGCTCCTGGTCCACTTGCTAATGTTAAGGTTGGACGGGCAGGTCCATGAATTATCCCCATTCGTTTCTCAATGGCCTCAGTTGGCCGTTGACAGGTCGGCAGGTGCACAGCAAGATCCAGCTGAGCCCACACCCGCCCGCCTGGAAATGGGAATGAGGGTGCGGTAAACGTCGGGGGTTCTGCCCCATCTCAATCCCGCGTCGTTTTACACATCGGTGATCAGGCCCCTACCCCTCCCCTCACCGAGCTCAGTTACCCTCTCCAGAGGGATATCGGGAAAGGGACAGAGAGAAAGAGAGACGCTCAGGGTGACAGTGCACAGGAGGGAGAGAGAGAGATAGACAGAGAAAGGGAGACTGAGAGGAAAAGGAGGCTGGGTGGTGCGGGGAGAGAGGGAGAGAGAGAGAGACAGAGAGAGAGAGAGAGGGAGAGAGACAGAGAGAGAGAGAGAGGGAGAGAGACAGAGAGAGAGAGAGAGAGAGGGAGAGAGACAGAGAGAGAGAGAGACAGAGAGAGAGAGAGGGAGAGAGAGAGACAGAGAGAGAGAGAGAGAGAGAGAGACAGAGAGAGAGAGAGAGGGAGAGAGACAGAGAGAGAGAGAGAGAGGGAGAGAGACAGAGAGAGAGAGAGACAGAGAGAGAGAGAGGGAGAGAGAGAGACAGAGAGAGAGAGAGAGAGAGAGAGAGAGAGAGAGAGAGAGAGAGGAGAGAGACAGAGAGAGAGAGAGAGAGGGAGAGAGACAGAGAGAGAGAGACAGAGAGAGAGAGAGGGAGAGAGAGAGACAGAGAGAGAGAGAGAGGGAGAGAGACAGAGAGAGAGAGAGATAGGGAGACAGAGAGAGAGAGAGGAGAGAGAGAGACAGAGAGAGAGAGAGAGAGAGAGAGAGACAGAGGGAGAGAGAGAGAGAGAGAGAGAGAGAGAGAGGGAGAGAGAGAGACAGAGGGAGAGAGAGAGAGAGGGAGAGAGAGAGACAGAGAGAGAGAGAGGGAGAGAGAGAGACAGAGGGAGAGAGAGAGAGAGACAGAGAGAGAGAGGGAGAGAGAGAGACAGAGAGAGAGGGGATATCAGGAGATAACAGACTGAGATCGATTCCCCCCTGGTTTATAGCCTCTGCCCATTGGGCTATTACCCCCCCCAGCACCTCCCACCTCTTCACTGATGCTCTCTTGCCCCCTGCCCCACACCCCCCTCACCGTCCCCCTCCACCCCCTCCTGTGTGTGTGGACCGAGAGACCCCCCCCTCCTCTCTCAGGGTCTAATACCCTGTGTCACAGGGAGAAACCAGGGAGATGGTCAGGGGGTGGGGTCAGGCCGGGAGCTGAAGCGAGAGAGGGCGTGTGGACCCTCCCTATCGCCTCACGGTGGCCGCAGGAGGGATAAGGGAGGGGGGGTCCTCGGGGAGGGGAGAGGGGGGGGGAGGCCATTCAGCCCATCGACAGAGGGGCAGCCCTGGGGGGAGCTGGGCGGCCGGGCCTAGTGGGGGTGGGGGGGGAGGTGATTGGAGGAGGAGGGGGTTGGTCGATTGACCCCTGACCCCGGTCACCCCCTCGATGGAGGCCATTTTGGGACCGTGACAGGGTCACCGAGTGATCGAGGGGATTGGGAGACGGAGTCACGGCCTAGAGGGTTTATTATTACCTCCTTCCCCGGGGAGGTGGGGTGTGGGTGTGGGGGTCGCTGGTCCGGGCCCAGCATTTATTACCCGTCCCTAATTGCCCCCTCTTCTCTATTTCTATCTCGGTCTTAAATACACCCAATGACCTGGCCCTCCACATCCTTCTGCGGCAATGAATTCCATAGATTCACCACTCTCTCTGGCTAAAGAAGTTTCTCCTCATCTCTGTTCTAAAAGGTCTTCCCTTGACTCTGAGGCTGTGCCCCTCGGGTACTAGTCTCTCCTACTAATGGAAACATCTTCCCCACGTCCACTCTATCCAGGCCTTTCAGTATTCTGTATGTTTCAATCAGATCCCCCCCCTCATCCTTCTAAACTCCATCGCGTATAGACCCAGAGTCCTCAAACCTTCCTCAATATGTTTAAGCCTTTCGTTCCTGGGATGTCAACAGCCGAACCGACTCTGAGTTTAATCTCTCGAGTTCTTCACAGTCTCTGCTTCCCCCTAACGGTCTCTCCTCACCATGTTCGCCTCTCAACCCATCCCCCACTCTCTCTCCGTCTCTCTCTCTCTCTCTGTCTCTCCCACTCTCTCTCTCTCTCTCTCACTCTGCCTCTCTCTGTCTCTCTCTCTCTCTCTCTCTGTCTCTCCCACTCTCTCTCTCTCTCTCTCACTCTGCCTCTCTCTGTCTCTCCGTCTCTCTCTCTCTCTCCCACTCTCTCTCTCTCTCTGTTCCTGTCTTTCTCTCTCTCTCTCTCTCTGTCTCTCTCTGTCTCACTCCCCAGTTCCTCTCCCCTTCTGTCTCTGTGTCCCTCTGTCTCTCTTTTGGCCTACCTCTTCATCTCCCTCTCTCTCTGGCTCATTCTCCCTCTCTGTCTCTCTCTCTCTCTCTGTCTCTCTCTGTCTCACTCCCCAGTTCCTCTCCCCTTCTGTCTCTGTGTCCCTCTGTCTCTCTTTTGGCCTACCTCTCCATCTCCCTCTCTCTCTGGCTCATTCTCCCTCTCTGTCTCTCTCTCTCTCTCTCTGTTCATTCTCCCTCTCTGTCTCTCTCTCTCTCTCTCTGCTCATTCTCCCTTTCTGCCTCTCTCTCTCTCTCTCTCTCCTTCTACCCTGTTTCTTTCTTTCTCTCCGCCTCCCCTCTCTCTCTACATCTCACCCTTCTCACTCCCCCTTTCTCTCTTACATCTTCCCTCTCTGTCTCTCTCTATACCTGTCTCTCTCTCTCTGTCTCCCCGTCCCCCTCTCTCCCCTGTCTCTGTCTCTGTCTCTCGCCCCACCACTCTAAGTCTGTCTCTCTCTGCCTCCCTCCTCTTGCTCTCTCTCCCTCCCTGTCTTTGGCCCCCTCTCTCTGTCTCTTTTTCTCTCTCTCTCTTTCTGTCTCTCTCTCTCTCTCTTCCTCTTGTGGTGTTTTGATAATGAGATAAAAGCCCCAGTCACTCGGAAGGGATTGTGTAAACACAATGTGGATTCATTCATCAAATCTCA
>NW_027598633.1:0-20000 GCF_964194155.1 Cetorhinus maximus
TGCGGGGAGTGAGGGGAATAGGGGGATGAGAATGGGTGGGATATTAAAGGGAGCGGGGAGTGAGGGCAGAGACTGGGATTAGACTGGGTGGGATAATAAAGGCTGCAGGGAGTTAGGGGGAGAGTGGGATTAGACTGGGTGGGATATTAAAGGGTGCGGGGAGTGAGGGGGAGAGTGGGATTAGACAGGGTGGTATACTAAAGGGTGTGGGGAGTGAGGGGGAGAGAGGGATTAGACTGGGTGGGATAGTAAAGGGTGCGGGGAGTGAGGGGGAGAGTGGGATTAGACAGGGTGGGATACTAAAGGGTGTGGGGAGTGAGGGGGAGAGAGGGATTAGACTGGGTGGGATATTAAAGGTTGCGGGGAGTGAGGGGGAGAGTGGGATTAGACTGGGTGGGATACTAAAGGGTGTGGGGAGTCAGGGGGAGAGTGGGATTAGACTGGGTGGGATATGAAAGGATGTGGGGAGAGAGGGGGAGAGTGGGATTAGACTGGGTGGGACATTAAAGGGTGCGGGGAGTGAGGGAGAGAGTGGGATTAGACTGGGTGGGATAGTAAAGGGTGCGGGGAGTGAGGGGAAGAGGGGGATGAGAATGGGTGGGATATTAAAGGGAGCGGGGAGTGAGGGCAGAGAGTGGGATCAGACTGGGTGGGATATTAAAGGCTGCAGGGAGTTAGGGGGAGAGTGGGATTAGACTGGGTGGGATATTAAAGGGTGAAGGGAGTGAGGGGGAGAGTGGGATTAGACAGGGTGGGATACTAAAGGGTGTGGGGAGTGAGGGGGAGAGTGGGATTAGACTGGGTGGGATATTAAAGGGTGCGGGGAGTGAGGGGGAGAGTTGGATTAGACTGGGTGGGGTATTAAAGGGTGCGGGGAGTGAGGGGGAGAGTGGGATTAGACTGGGTGGAATATTAAAGGGTGCGGGGTATGAGGGGTGAGAGTGGGATTAGACTGGGTGGGATATTAAAGGGTGCGGGGAGTGACGGGGAGAGTGGGATTAGACTGGGTGGGATATTAAAGGGTGCGGGGAGTGAGGGGGAGAGTGGGATTAGACTGGGTGGGATATTAAAGGGGGCGGGGTATGAGGGGTGAGAGTGGGATTAGACTGGGTGGGATATTAAAGGGTGCGGGAGTGAGGGGGAGAGTGGGATAAGACTAGTTGGGATATGAAAGGGTTCGGGAAGTGAGGGGGAGAGCGGGGATTAGACTGGGTGGGATATTAAAGGGGGCGGAGCGTGAGGGGGAGAGTGGGATTAGACTGGATGGGGTATGGAGGGGTGCGGGGAGTGAGAGGGAGAGTGGGATTAGACTGGGTGGGATAGAAAAGGGAGCGGGGAGTGAGGGAGATAGTGGGATTAGACTGGGTGGGATATTAAAGGGAGCGGGGAGTGAGGGAGATAGTGGGATTAGACTGGATGGGGTATGGAGGGGGGCGGGGAGTGAGAGGGAGAGTGGGATTAGACTGGGAGGGATAAGAAATGGTGTGGGGAGTGAGGGAGAGAGTGGGATTTGACTGGGTGGGATAGTAAAGGGTGCGGGAAGTGAGGGGAAGAGGGGGATTAGACTGGGTGGGATATTAAAGGGAGCGGGGAGTGAGGGGGAGAGTGGGATTTGACTGGGTGGGATAGTAAAGGGTGCGGGAAGTGAGGGGAAGAGGGGGATTAGACTGGGTGGGATATTAAAGGGAGCGGGGAGTGAGGGCAGAGACTGGGATCAGACTGGGTGGGATATTAAAGGGATTGGGGAGTGAGGGGGAGAGTGGGATTAGACTGGGTGGGATATTAAAGGGATTGGGGAGTGAGGGGGAGAGTGGGATAGACTGGGTGGGATATTAAAGGGATTGGGGAGTGAGGGGGAGAGTGGGATTAGACTGGGTCGGATATTAAAGGGTGCGGGGAGTGAGGGGGAGAGTGGGATTAGACTGGGTGGGATATTAAAGGGTGTGGGGAGTGAGGGGGAGAGTGGGATTAGACTGGGTGGGATATTAAAGAGTGCGGGGAGTGAGGGGCAGTTGGGATTAGACTGGGTGGGATATTAAAGGAAGCGGGGATTGAGGGGGGAGAGTGGGATTAAACTGGGTGGGATATTAAAGAGTGCGGGGAGTGAGGGGGAGAGTGGGATTAGACTAGGTGGGATATTAAAGGGTGCGGGGAGTGAGGGGGAGAGTGGGATTAGACTGGGTGGAATATTAAAGGATGCGGGGAGTGAGGGGGAGAGTGGGATTAGACTGGATAGGGTATGGAGGGTGCGGGGAGTGAGGGGTAGAGTGGGATTAGACTGGGTGGGATATTAAAGGGTGCGGGGATTGAGAGGGAGAGTGGGATTAGACTGGGTGGGATATTAAATGATGTGGGGAGTGAGGGGGAGAGTGAGATTAGACTGGGTGGGATATTAAAGGGTGCGGGGAGTGAGAGGGAGAGTAGGATTAGACTGGGTGGGATATTAAAGGCTGCGGGGAGTGTGGGGGAGTGTGGGATTAGACTGTGTGGGATATTAAAGGGTGCGGGGAGTGAGGGGGAGAGTGGGATTAGACTGGGTGGGATATTAAAGGGTGCGGGGAGTGAGGGGGAGAGCGGGATTAGACTGGGTGGGATATTAAAGGGTGCGGGGAGTGAGGGGGAGAGCGGGATTAGACTGGGTGGGATATTAAAGGGTGCGGGGAGTGAGGGGGAGAGCGGGATTAGACTGGGTGGGATGTTAAAGGGTGCGGGAGTGAGGGGGAGAGTGGGATTAGACTGGGTGGGATATCAAAGGGAGCGGGGGGCGAGGGGAAGAGGGAGATTGGACTGGGTGGGATATTAAAGGGTGCGGGGAGTGAGGGGGAGAGTGGGATTAGACTGGGTGGGATAGTAAAGGGTGCGGGGAGTGAGGGGGAGTTGGGATTAGATTGGGTGGGATATTAAATGTTGCGGGGAGTGAGGGGGAGTTGGGATTAGACTGGGTGGGATATTAAAGGGAGCGGGGAGTGAGGGCAGGGAGTGGGATCAGACTGGGTGGGATAATAAAGGCTGCAGGGAGTTAGGGGGAGAGTGGGATTAGACTGGGTGGGATATTAAAGGGTGCGGGGAGTGAGGGGGAGAGTGGGATTAGACTGGGTGGGATACTAAAGGGTGTGGGGAGTGAGGGGGAGAGTGGGATTAGACTGGGTGGGATACTAAAGGGTGTGGGGAGTGAGGGGGAGAGTGGGATTAGACTGGGTGGGATATTAAAGGGTGCGGGGAGTGAGGGGGAGAGTGGGATTAGGCTGGGTGGGATACTAAAGGGAGCGGGGAGTGAGGGCAGAGACTGGGATCAGACTGGGTGGGATATTAAAGGGTGTGGGGAGTGAGGGCAGAGACTGGGATCAGACTGGGTGGGATATTAAAGGGTGCGGGGAGTGAGGGGGAGAGTGGGATTAGGCTGGGTGGGATACTAAAGGGTGCGGGGAGTGAGGGAGGTGAGATTAGACTGGGTGGGATATTAAAGGGTGTGGGGTGTGAGGGTGGAGAGTGGGATTGGACTGGGTGGGATATTAAAGGGTGCGGGGAGTGAGGGGGGGGAGTGGGATTAGATTGGGAGGAATAGTAAATGGTGTGGGGAGTGAGGGGGAGAGTGGGATTAGACTGGGTGGGATATTAAAGGGTGCGGGGACTGAGGGGGAGAGGGGGATTAGACTGGGTGGGATAGTAAAGGGTGCGGCGAGTGAGGGGGAGATTGGGATTAGACTGGGTGGGATACTAAAGGGTGTGGGGAGTGAGGGGGAGAGTGGGATTAGACTGGGTGGGACATTAAAGGGTGCGGGGAGTGAGGGAGAGAGTGGGATTAGACTGGATGGGATAGTAAAGGGTGCGGGGAGTGAGGGGAATAGGGGGATGAGAATGGGTGGGATATTAAAGGGAGCGGGGGAGTGAGGGCAGAGAGTGAGATCAGACTGGGTGGGATAATAAAGGCTGCAGGGAGTTAGGGGGAGAGTGGGATTAGACTGGGTGGGATATTAAAGGGTGCGGGGAGTGAGAGGGAGAGTGGGATTAGACTGGGTGGGATACTAAAGGGTGTGGAGAGTGAGGGGGAGAGTGGGATTAGACTGGGTGGGATATTAAAGGTTGCGGGGAGTGAGGGGGAGAGTGGGATTAGACTGGGTGGGATACTAAAGGGTGTGGAGAGTGAGGGGGAGAGTGGGATTAGACTGGGTGGGATATTAAAGGGTGCGGGGTATGAGGGGTGAGAGTGGGATTAGACTGGGTGGAATATTAAAGGGTGCGGGAGTGAGGGGGAGAGTGGGATTAGACTGGGTGGGATACTAAAGGGTGTGGGGAGTCAGGGGGAGAGTGGGATTAGACTGGGTGGGATATGAAAGGATGTGGGGAGAGAGGGGGAGAGTGGGATTAGACTGGGTGGGACATTAAAGGGTGCGGGGAGTGAGGGAGAGAGTGGGATTAGACTGGGTGGGATAGTAAAGGTTGCGGGGAGTGAGGGGAAGAGGGGGATGAGAATGGGTGGGATATTAAAGGGAGCGGGGAGTGAGGGCAGAGAGTGGGATCAGACTGGGTGGGATATTAAAGGCTGCAGGGAGTTAGGGGGAGAGTGGGATTAGACTGGGTGGGATATTAAAGGGTGAAGGGAGTGAGGGGGAGAGTGGGATTAGACAGGGTGGGATACTAAAGGGTGTGGGGAGTGAGGGGGAGAGTGGGATTAGACTGGGTGGGATATTAAAGGGTGCGGGGAGTGAGGGGGAGAGTTGGATTAGACTGGGTGGGGTATTAAAGGGTGCGGGGAGTGAGGGGGAGAGTGGGATTAGACTGGGTGGAATATTAAAGGGTGCGGGGTATGAGGGGTGAGAGTGGGATTAGACTGGGTGGGATATTAAAGGGTGCGGGGAGTGACGGGGAGAGTGGGATTAGACTGGGTGGGATATGAAAGGGTGCGGGGAGTGAGGGGGAGAGTGGGATTAGACTGGGTGGGATATTAAAGGGGGCGGGGAGTGAGGGGGAGAGTTGGATTAGACTGGGTGGGGTATTAAAGGGTGCGGGGAGTGAGGGGGAGAGTGGGATTAGACTGGGTGGAATATTAAAGGGTGCGGGGTATGAGGGGTGAGAGTGGGATTAGACTGGGTGGGATATTAAAGGGTGCGGGGAGTGACGGGGAGAGTGGGATTAGACTGGGTGGGATATGAAAGGGTGCGGGGAGTGAGGGGGAGAGTGGGATTAGACTGGGTGGGATATTAAAGGGGGCGGGGTATGAGGGGTGAGAGTGGGATTAGACTGGGTGGGATATTAAAGGGTGCGGGAGTGAGGGGGAGAGTGGGATAAGACTAGTTGGGATATGAAAGGGTTCGGGAAGTGAGGGGGAGAGCGGGGATTAGACTGGGTGGGATATTAAAGGGGGCGGAGCGTGAGGGGGAGAGTGGGATTAGACTGGATGGGGTATGGAGGGGTGCGGGGAGTGAGAGGGAGAGTGGGATTAGACTGGGTGGGAAAGAAAAGGGAGCGGGGAGTGAGGGAGATAGTGGGATTAGACTGGGTGGGATATTAAAGGGAGCGGGGAGTGAGGGAGATAGTGGGATTAGACTGGATGGGGTATGGAGGGGGGCGGGGAGTGAGAGGGAGAGTGGGATTAGACTGGGAGGGATAATAAATGGTGTGGGGAGTGAGGGAGAGAGTGGGATTTGACTGGGTGGGATAGTAAAGGGTGCGGGAAGTGAGGGGAAGAGGGGGATTAGACTGGGTGGGATATTAAAGGGAGCGGGGAGTGAGGGGGAGAGTGGGATTTGACTGGGTGGGATAGTAAAGGGTGCGGGAAGTGGGGGGAAGAGGGGGATTAGACTGGGTGGGATATTAAAGGGAGCGGGGAGTGAGGGCAGAGACTGGGATCAGACTGGGTGGGATATTAAAGGGATTGGGGAGTGAGGGGGAGAGTGGGATTAGACTGGGTGGGATATTAAAGGGATTGGGGAGTGAGGGGGAGAGTGGGATAGACTGGGTGGGATATTAAAGGGATTGGGGAGTGAGGGGGAGAGTGGGATTAGACTGGGTCGGATATTAAAGGGTGCGGGGAGTGAGGGGGAGAGTGGGATTAGACTGGGTGGGATATTAAAGGGTGTGGGGAGTGAGGGGGAGAGTGGGATTAGACTGGGTGGGATATTAAAGAGTGCGGGGAGTGAGGGGCAGTTGGGATTAGACTGGGTGGGATATTAAAGGAAGCGGGGATTGAGGGGGGAGAGTGGGATTAAACTGGGTGGGATATTAAAGAGTGCGGGGAGTGAGGGGGAGAGTGGGATTAGACTAGGTGGGATATTAAAGGGTGCGGGGAGTGAGGGGGAGAGTGGGATTAGACTGGGTGGAATATTAAAGGATGCGGGGAGTGAGGGGGAGAGTGGGATTAGACTGGATAGGGTATGGAGGGTGCGGGGAGTGAGGGGTAGAGTGGGATTAGACTGGGTGGGATATTAAAGGGTGCGGGGATTGAGAGGGAGAGTGGGATTAGACTGGGTGGGATATTAAATGATGTGGGGAGTGAGGGGGAGAGTGAGATTAGACTGGGTGGGATATTAAAGGGTGCGGGGAGTGAGAGGGAGAGTAGGATTAGACTGGGTGGGATATTAAAGGGTGCGGGGAGTGTGGGGGAGTGTGGGATTAGACTGTGTGGGATATTAAAGGGTGCGGGGAGTGAGGGGGAGAGTGGGATTAGACTGGGTGGGATATTAAAGGGTGCGGGGAGTGAGGGGGAGAGCGGGATTAGACTGGGTGGGATATGAAAGGGTGCGGGGAGTGAGGGGGAGAGTGGTATTAGACTGGGTGGGATGTTAAAGGGTGCGGGAGTGAGGGGGAGAGTGGGATTAGACTGGGTGGGATATCAAAGGGAGCGGGGGGCGAGGGGAAGAGGGAGATTGGACTGGGTGGGATATTAAAGGGTGCGGGGAGTGAGGGGGAGAGTGGGATTAGACTGGGTGGGATAGTAAAGGGTGCGGGGAGTGAGGGGGAGTTGGGATTAGATTGGGTGGGATATTAAATGTTGCGGGGAGTGAGGGGAGAGTGGGATTAGACTGGGTGGGATATTAAATGTTGCGGGGAGTGAGGGGGAGTTGGGATTAGACTGGGTGGGATATTAAAGGACGTGGGGAGTGAGGGGGAGAGGGGGATGAGAATGGGTGGGATATTAAAGGGAGCGGGGAGTGAGGGCAGGGAGTGGGATCAGACTGGGTGGGATAATAAAGGCTGCAGGGAGTTAGGGGGAGAGTGGGATTAGACTGGGTGGGATATTAAAGGGTGCGGGGAGTGAGGGGGAGAGTGGGATTAGACTGGGTGGGATATTAAAGGGTGCGGGGAGTGAGGGGGAGAGTGGGATTAGGCTGGGTGGGATACTAAAGGGAGCGGGGAGTGAGGGCAGAGACTGGGATCAGACTGGGTGGGATATTAAAGGGTGCGGGGAGTGAGGGGGAGAGTGGGATTAGGCTGGGTGGGATACTAAAGGGAGCGGGGAGTGAGGGCAGAGACTGGGATCAGACTGGGTGGGATATTAAAGGGTGCGGGGAGTGAGGGGGAGAGTGGGAGTAGGCTGGGTGGGATACTAAAGGGTGCGGGGAGTGAGGGAGGTGAGATTAGACTGGGTGGGATATTAAAGGGTGTGGGGTGTGAGGGTGGAGAGTGGGATTGGACGGGGTGGGATATTAAAGGGTGCGGGGAGTGAGGGGGGGGAGTGGGATTAGATTGGGAGGAATAGTAAATGGTGTGGGGAGTGAGGGGGAGAGTGGGATTAGACTGGGTGGGATATTAAAGGGTGCGGGGACTGAGGGGGAGAGGGGGATTAGACTGGGTGGGATAGTAAAGGGTGCGGCGAGTGAGGGGGAGATTGGGATTAGACTGGGTGGGATACTAAAGGGTGTGGGGAGTGAGGGGGAGAGTGGGATTAGACTGGGTGGGATATGAAAGGATGTGGGGAGAGTGGGGGAGAGTGGGATTAGACTGGGTGGGACATTAAAGGGTGCGGGGAGTGAGGGAGAGAGTGGGATTAGACTGGGTGGGATAGTAAAGGGTGCGGGGAGTGAGGGGAAGAGGGGGATGAGAATGGGTGGGATATTAAAGGGAGCGGGGAGTGAGGGCAGAGAGTGGGATCAGACTGGGTGGGATAATAAAGGCTGCAGGGAGTTAGGGGGAGAGTGGGATTAGACTGGGTGGGATATTAAAGGGTGCGGGGAGTGAGGGGGAGAGTGGGATTAGACAGGGTGGGATACTAAAGGGTGTGGGGAGTGAGGGGGAGAGTGGGATTAGACTGGGTGGGATATTAAAGGGTGCGGGGAGTGAGGGGGAGAGTTGGATTAGACTGGGTGGGATATTAATGGGTGTGGGGAGTGAGGGTGAGAGTGGGATTAGACTGGGTGGGATATTAAAGGGTGCGGGGAGTGACGGGGAGAGTGGGATTAGACTGGGTGGGATATTAAAGGGTGCGGGGAGTGAGGGGGAGAGTGGGATTAGACTGGGTGGGATATTAAAGGGGGCGGGGTATGAGGGGTGAGAGTGGGATTAGACTGGGTGGGATATTAAAGGGTGCGGGAGTGAGGGGGAGAGTGGGATAAGACTAGTTGGGATATGAAAGGGTTCGGGAAGTGAGGGGGAGAGCGGGGATTAGACTGGGTGGGATATTAAAGGGGGCGGAGAGTGAGGGGGAGAGTGGGATTAGACTGGATGGGGTATGGAGGGGTGCGGGGAGTGAGAGGGAGAGTGGGATTAGACTGGGTGGGATAGAAAAGGGAGCGGGGAGTGAGGGAGATAGTGGGATTAGACTGGGTGGGATATTAAAGGGAGCGGGGAGTGAGGGAGATAGTGGGATTAGACTGGATGGGGTATGGAGGGGGGCGGGGAGTGAGAGGGAGAGTGGGATTAGACTGGGAGGGATAATAAATGGTGTGGGGAGTGAGGGAGAGAGTGGGATTTGACTGGGTGGGATAGTAAAGGGTGCGGGAAGTGAGGGGAAGAGGGGGATTAGACTGGGTGGGATATTAAAGGGAGCGGGGAGTGAGGGGGAGAGTGGGATTTGACTGGGTGGGATAGTAAAGGGTGCGGGAAGTGAGGGGAAGAGGGGGATTAGACTGGGTGGGATATTAAAGGGAGCGGGGAGTGAGGGCAGAGACTGGGATCAGACTGGGTGGGATAATAAAGGGTGCGGGGAGTGAGGGGTAGAGTGGGATTAGACTGGGTGGGATATTAAAGGGATTGGGGAGTGAGGGGGAGAGTGGGATTAGACTGGGTGGGATATTAAAGGGATTGGGGAGTGACGGGGAGAGTGGGATTAGACTGGGTGGGATATTAAAGGGATTGGGGAGTGAGGGGGAGAGTCGGATTAGACTGGGTCGGATATTAAAGGGTGCGGGGAGTGTGGGGGAGAGTGGGATTAGACTGGTTGGGATATTAAAGGGTGTGGGGAGTGAGGGGGAGAGTGGGATTAGACTGGGTGGGATATTAAAGGGTGCGGGGAGTGAGGGGGAGAGTGGGATTAGACTGGGTGGGATATTAAAGGGTGCGGGGAGTGAGGGGGAGAGTGGGATTAGACTGGGTGGGATATTAAAGGGTGCGGGGAGTGAGGGGGAGAGTGGGGATTAGACTGGATGGGGTATGGAGGGGTGCGGGGAGTGAGAGGGAGAGTGGGATTAGACTGGGTGGGATATTAAAGGGTGTAGGGAGTGAGGGGATGATTGGGATTAGACTGGGTGGGATATTAAAGGGTGCGGGGAGTGAGGGGGAGAGTGGGATTAGACTGGGTGGGATATTAAATGGTGTGGGGAGTGACGGGGAGAGTGGGATTAGGCTGGGTGGGATATGGAGGGTGCGGGGAGTGAGGGGGAGAGTGGGATTAGGCTGGGTGGGATATGGAGGGTGCGGGGAGTGAGAGGGAGAGTGGGATTAGACTGGGTGGGATATTAAAGGGTACGGGGAGTGAGGAGAGTGGGATTAGACTGGGTGGGATATTAAAGGTTGCGGGGAGTGAGGGGGAGAGTGGGATTAGACTGGGTGGGACATAGTGTTCGGGGAGTGAGGGGGAGAGTGGGATTAGACTGGGTGGGATATTAAAGGGTGTGGGGAGTGAGGGGGAGAGTGGGATTAGACTGGGTGGGATATTAAAGGGTGCGGGGAGTGAGGGGGAGAGTGGGATTAGACTGGGTGGACTATTAATGAGTGTGGGGCGTGAGGGGGAGAGTGGGATTAGACTGGGTGGGATATTAAAGGGTGCGGGGAGTGAGGGGGAGAGTGGGATTAGACTGGGTGGACTATTAATGAGTGTGGGGCGTGAGGGGGAGAGTGGGATTAGACTGGGTGGGATATTAAAGGGTGCGGGGAGTGAGGGGGAGAGTGGGGTTAGACTGGATGGGGTATGGAGGGTGCGGGGAGTGAGAGAGAGAGTGTGATTGGACTGGGTGGGATATTAAAGGTCGCGGGGAGTGAGGGGGAGAGTGGGATTAGACTGGGTGGGATATTAAAGGTCGCGGGGAGTGAGGGGGAGAGTGGGATTAGACTGGGTGGGATATTGAAGGGTACGGGGAGTGAGGGGGAGAGTGGGATTAGACTGGGTGGGACATCAAAGTTTTCGGGGAGTGAGGGGGAGAGTGGGATTAGACTGGGTGGGATATTAAAGGGTGCGGGGAGTGAGGGGGAGAGTGGGATTTGACTGGGTGGGATATTAAAGGGTGCGGGGAGTGAGGGGGAGAGTGGGGTTAGACTGGGTGGGATATTAAAGGGTGTGGGGAGTGAGGGGGGAGAGTGGGATTAGACTGGGTGGGATATTAAAGGGTGCGGGGAGTGAGGGGGAGAGTGGGATTTGACTGGGTGGGATATTAAAGGGTGCGGGGAGTGAGGGGGAGAGTGGGATTGGACTGGGTGGGGTATGGAGGGTGCGGGGAGTGAGGGGGAGAGTGTGATTGGACTGGGTGGGATATTAAAGGGTGCGGGGAGTGAGGGGGAGAGTGGGATTGGACTGGGTGGGATATTAAAGGGTGCGGGGAGTGAGGGGGAGAGTGGGATTGGACTGGGTGGGATATTAAAGGGTGCGGGGAGTGAGAGGGAGAGTGGGATTGGACTGGGTGGGGTATGGAGGGTGCGGGGAGTGCGGGGAGAGTGGGATTGGACTGGGTGGGGTATGGAGGGTGCGGGGAGTGAGTGCGAGTTTTGTTAGGGTTGGGGGAGTTAGGGGAGGGTCTCCGGAAGTCTTTCCGATCGGGAATCTGCTCTCTGCTGGTCGAGACTCACCCCTGGAGGAGGTAGTATAGTACGCAGCCTAAGGAGAACCAGTCAGCGCTGCTGTTGTAGGATGTCCCCTTCTCCATCACTTCAGGCGCGATGTAACCCAGCGATCCCCTGCAGCCAGGTCAAAGGGCAATGGTCAGCACAGGGTCACTTGACCTCTTAAAGGGGCAGGCCGCCCCCTCCCCTCCCCACCCCTGGCCTATCGTTTCCCCCAGCCAGCCACTGACAGGGGTGGTCTCTCCGCCCACCCACCCCAACGCAGCATCTCTCCAAGGGACAGTCCCTCTCACTCCCCACCCCGCGTCGTAAATGGACAGGCCTTTTCCCCCTTGCACTGACTCTACCTTTTCATAGCGACAGTCCCATCCCCAATGCCCGTACAGGCTCTTCGAGGGGCAGTTCCATGGTGTACAGTTGCTTAAAGGAATTGACTCTTCCCTCAACACCACTTGGGCTCTTAAAGGGACAGACCCTTCCCCTGACCCGGCCTTTTAAAGGGACAGTCCCTTTTATTTTATCCCCCACCCCCCCCACCCAATCTGCTCCGTCAAGGAACAGACCCTCCCCTTGTCCCCACTTGGATTCTTAAAGGGGCAGATCCTTCCCCCTTAGCCCCGTGCGGAGCCTTAAAGGGGAAGGCCCCTTCTCCCGACTCCACTCAGCCGCGCAAAGGGACAATAAGCTTCACCCAGCATTTCGAAGAGGCAGTAACTCAGCCTCGGCCCGTGGAGGGTGAGGGTAGAGGGAGGGGCAGGCTCCTCTACTCACACTGTGGCGGTCGGCAAACTCTTGGAGAAATCCCAGGCAAGGTGCATGTTCGAGATCATAACATGGCCGCCGCTGCTTAGCACAATGTTCGAGGGCTAGAGGAAAGACGGTGGGAGGCAAGAGGAGATTGGAGGTCAGTCAATAAACAGATGGGGCTCTGGGTCTTCTATTAGAGGGAAGGGAGCAGCGTCCAACCCACTGCAATCCCCCGCACCCCACACCTCCCTCCCCCCCCACTCCACCCCCACCCAACAAAACCCAGTCACCCCTTCCTCATCAGAGAGAGACAGGAGCCACAGTCCATGGACGATGACCCAGTTTCACCTCATAGAGACTAACCACGTCCCATTGACATTTCGTGGCCCCTGTGTCCGTCTCCCATTTTAACCCCTTTCCATTTTTAACTCAAATTAGGTGGCGGACAGTCTCACTGGCTCCCTCAGGTCTCCAGCCTTGCCATTCACAGGACAAACTCCAGTCTCCCCCGTGCCTTTCGCGAGTTGGGACATCTCGAAGTGAGGGGCAGTGGATAAACAGAGGGTGAGGCGGCTCAGGGTGTCTTCATTCACCTACCGGGAGCGGAGACGACCGGAACCTGTGAGGGACACCTCTCCTCGGGCAGGGGGGTGCTGAGTTTGAAAAAAAAAAACATCCAGGAGTGACCTCGCAGGAAAACTGTAAGTTTATTGGTTGGCGAGAAGCTGCTGTTTTAGGGAGCGTGTTTAAATAGCATAAAACTAGAAAAACATATCATTTATAAAGAAGTAGTTATTTGGATTTCGGTAAAGAATGCTAGCAATAGGGAAGTAAAGTTAAATCAAGTCACAGTGAAATGAAGTAATAAAGCAAACCAATGTCAGATAAAGTTAGCATAAATGGAGTAAAGTTACCAGTAATTTATTCTACTTACTCTAAATGTAATAAATAGTTTTTAGAGTTACAGGGTGGCAGGTCAGCTTGGCCAAGTGGAGTGCGCATCCTGCAGTACGTGTGAAGTCGTGGGCATCCCCGACAAACACGGTCTGTGGGAGGTGTCACCAGCTGCACAGGCTTGAGGTCTGGGTTTCAGAACGTGAGCGGTGACTGGAGTCACTGCTGTGCATCTGCGAGGACGGGGGACGATGTGGGTAGCATCTTTAGGGAGGTGGTCACACCGCAGGTCAGAAGCGCGCAACCAGGGAGGGAATGGGTGACCGCCAGGCAGTCTAAGAGAAGCAGGCAGGCCCTGCAGGAGTCCCCCGAGTCTACCCCGCTCCCGCTTCCAAGTTCGCGGATGACACAAAGCTAGACAGGAATGTGCGTTGTGAGGAAGATGTAAAGCGATTACATGAGGATTTGGACAGACTTAGTGAGTGGGCAAGAACATGGCAGATGGAATATAATGTGGAAAGCTGTGAGGTGACCCACTTTGGTAGGAGGAACAGATGTGCAGAGTATTTCCTAAATGGTGAGAGATTAGAAAGTGTGGATGTACCAAGGGACCCGGGTGTCCTTGTCGATAAGTCACTGAAAGCCAACTTGCAGGAGCAGCCGGCAATTAGGAAGGTTAATGGAATATTAGCCTTTATCGCAAGAGGATTTGAGTACAGGAGTAGTGAAGTCTTGCTTCATAAGACCATAAGACATAGGAGCAGAAAGTAGGCCATTCGGCCCATCGAGTCTGCCCCGCCATTCAATCATGGCTGATAAGTTTCTCAATCCAATTCTCCCGCCTTCTCCCCGTAACCTTTGATCCCCCTTACCAATCAAGAACCTATCTATCTTGGTCTTAAATATACTCAATGACCTGGCCTCCACAGCCTTCTGTGGCAATGAATTCCATAGATTCACCCACTCTCTCTGGCTAAAGAAGTTTCTCCTCATCTCCGTTCTAAAAGGTCTTCCCTTTACTCTGAGGCTGTGCCCTCGGGTCCTAGTCTCTCCTACTCATGGAAACATCTTCCCCCACGTCCCACTCTATCCAGGCCTTTCAGTATTAAATTGGATAGAAGCTGGGTTACACTGCACCTGGAGTTAGTGTGTGCAGTTCTGGACCCCTTGCCTCAGAAAGGATATTATTGCCACGGAGGGAATGCAGTGAAGTTTCACCAGACTTGTTCCCGGGAAGGGCGGGACTGTCTTATGAAGAGAGATTGGGGAAACTGGGCCTGTGTTCTCTAGAGTTTCGAAGAATGAGAGGTGATCTCATTGTAACCTACAAAATACTTTAAAGTAATGGACAGGGGAGATGTAGGTAAGATGCTTCCCCCATGGTTGGGGAGTCTAGAACCAGGGGACACCATTTCAAAATAAAGGGGGAAGCCACCTGGGACCGAGACGGGGAGGAATTTCTTTACTCCGAGGGTTGCGAATCTTTGGAATTCTCTAGCCCAGAGGGCCGGGTAAGCTCAGTCACTGAGTGTGTTTAAGGCAGAGATTGACAGATTTCTGATTGACAATAACGTAAAGGGTTATGGGGAGAGTGTGGGTAAAAAGCATTGAAGTGCTCGAGCAGCCATTGTATGGTGGAGCAGGCTCGATGGGCTGAATGGCCTTCTCCTGCTCCTATGTTCCTATGGCCATCGAACGTGCAGGCTCTGCTGTCATGTAGGACACTCAGCAGCCAAACATGCGCACAGGAAGATCCCACAGACAACAAACTGATCAATGACTAAAATATCTGCTTTTAAGATGATGGCTGAGAAATAAGTATTGCCCCTAGACATCGGGGGGGTCACTGCTGTATCACTCCTGATGCTGGGAGCTTTGGCATTTAGCTGAAAGGGCAGACGGGACTTCAGTTTAATGTTACACCCTGTAAACAGCTACACCTGACAGTGCGGCGCTCCCTCAGTACTGACCCTCCGACAGTGCAGCACTCCCTCAGTACTGACCCTCCGACAGTGCAGCACTCCCTCAGTACTGACCCTCCGACAGTGCGGAACTCCCTCAGTACTGACCCTCCAATAGTGCGGCACTCCCTCAGTACTGACCCTCCGACAGTGCGGCACTCCCTCAGTACTGACCCTCCGACAGTGCAGTGCTCCCTCAGTACTGACCCTCCGACAGTGCGGAACTCCCTCAGTACTGACCCTCTGACAGTGCGGCACTCCCTCAGTACTGACCCTCCGACAGTGCGGAACTCCCTCAGTACTGACCCTCCAATAGTGCGGCACTCCCTCAGTACTGACCCTCTGACAGTGCGGCACTCCCTCAGTACTGACCCTCCGACAGTGCAGTGCTCCCTCAGTACTGACCCTCCGACAGTGCGGCACTCCCTCAGTACTGACCCTCCGACAGTGCGGAACTCCCTCAGTACTGACCCTCCAATAGTGCGGCACTCCCTCAGTACTGACCCTCTGACAGTGCGGCACTCCCTCAGTACTGACCCTCCGACAGTGCAGTGCTCCCTCAGTACTGACCCTCTGACAGTGCGGAACTCCCTCAGTACTGACCCTCCGAATGTACAGTGCTCTCTCAGTACTGACCCTCTGACAGTGCGGAACACCCTCAGTATTGACCCTCCGACAGTGCGGCGCTTCCTCAGTACTGACCCTCCGACAGTGCAGCACTCCCTCAGTACTGACCCTCCGACAGTGCAGCACTCCCTCAGCAGTGACCCTCCGACAGTGCGGTGCTCCCTCAGTACTGACCCTCCGACAGTGCGGCGCTCCCTCAGTACTGACCCTCCGACAGTGCGGCGCTCCCTCAGTACTGACCCTCCGACAGTGCGGCACTCCCTCAGTACTGACCCTCCGACAGTGTGGCACTCCCTCAGTACTGACCCTCCGACAGTGCGGCACTGTACCTACACCACAGGTGCTGCAGCGGCTCACGAAGAAAGCTCACCACCTCCTTCGCAAGGGGTAATTGGGGATGGCAAACAAATTCTGGTCTTGAGAGCCCACATATCAGAATTCCCACTCACCCTTCAATCCACATACCTTGAAAACCTCCCACTCTCCCCCTCACTCCCTACCCACTTTAATATCCCACACAGTCTAATCCCACTCCTCGTCACTCCCTGCACCGTTTAGTATCACACCAAGTCTAATCGCACTCCCATACTCTCCCAGTTAGTACCTTCAGGTCTCTATGCACAATAGAGTATTTGTGAATGTGCTCCAAACCGAGTATGATCTCCACCATATAAAATCTGGCCTCGGACTCCAATATAATATTGTTTTTTGTCAGTTTCTGGAGGTCACCACCTAGTGAGAGACGCATGCACATTGTCAGCTGTCTCAGTCCCCTCTCTCTCAGGGAGATACCTGTACACTGACTGGTGTCTCTCAGTCCCCTCTCTCTCAGGGAGATATCTGTACACTGACTGGTGTCTCTCAGTCCCCTCTCTCTCTCACAGGGAGATATCTGTACACTGACTGGTGTCTCTCAGTCCCCTCTCTCTCTCACAGGGAGATATCTGTACACTGACTGGTGTCTCTCAGTCCCTCTCTCTCTCTCGGGAGATATCTGTACAGTGACTGGTGTCTCAGTCCCTCTCTCTCTCTCAGGGAGATATCTGTACACTGACTGGTGTCTCTCAGTCCCCTCTCTCTCTCTGGGAGATATCTGTACACTGACTGGTGTCTCTCAGTCCTCTCTCTCTCAGGGAGATATCTGTACACTGACTGGTGTCTCTCAGTCCCACTCTCTCAGGCAGATATCTGTACATTGACTGGTGTCTCTCAGTCCCTTCTCTCTCTCTCTCAGGGAGATATCTGTACACTAACTGGTGTCTCTCAGTCCTCTCTCTCTCAGGGAGATATCTGTACACTGACCGGTGTCTCTCATTTCCCTCCCTCTCTCTCAGGGAGATATCTGTACACTGACTGGTGTCTCTCAGTCCCTCTCTCTTTCAGGGAGATATCTGTACATTGACTGGTGTCTCTCAGTCCCCTCTCTCTCAGGGAGATATCTGTACACTGACTGGTGTCTCTCAGTTCCCTCTCTCTCTCAGGGAGATATCTGTAAACTGACTGGTGTCTCTCAGCCCCTCTCTCTCAGGGAGATATCTGTACACTGACTGGTGTCTATCAGTCCCTCTCTCTCTCAGGGAGATATCTGTACACTGACTGGTGTCTCTCAGTCCTCTCTCTCTCTCAGGGAGATATCTGTACACTGACTGGTGTCTCTCAGCCCCTCTCTCTTTCAGGGAGATATCTGTACACTGATTGGTGTCTATCAGTCCCTCTCTCTCTCAGGGAGATATCTGTACACTGACTGGTGTCTCTCAGTCCCCTCTCTCTCTCAGGGAGATATCTGTACACTGACTGGTGTCTCTCAGTCCCCTCTCTCTCTCTCAGGGAGATATCTGTACACTGATTGGTGTCGCTCAGTCCCCTCTCTCTCTCAGGGAGATATCTGTACACTGACTGGTGTCTCTCAGTCCCCTCTCTCTCTCTCAGGGAGATATCTGTACACTGATTGGTGTCTCTCAGTCCCCTCTCTCTCTCAGGGAGATATCTGTACACTGACTGGTGTCTCTCAGTCCCCTCTCTCTCTCTCAGGGAGATATCTGTACACTGACTGGTGTCTATCAGTCCCTCTCTCTCTCAGGGAGATATCTGTACACTGACTGGTGTCTCTCAGTCCTCTCTCTCTCAGGGAGATATCTGTACACCGACTGGTGTCTCTCAGTCCCTCTCTCTCAGGGAGATATCTGTACACTGAATGGTGTCTCTCAGTCCCCTCTCTCTCTCTCAGGGAGATATCTGTACACTGACTGGTGTCTCTCAGTCCCCCCTCTCTCTCAGGGAGATATCTGTACACTGACTGGTGTCTCTCAGTCCCCTCTCTCTCAGCGAGATATCTGTACACTGACTGGTGTCTCTCAGTCCCCTCTCTCTCTCAGGGAGATATCTGTACACTGACTGGTGTCTCTCAGTCCCCCCTCTCTCTCAGGGAGATATCTGTACACTGACTGGTGTCTCTCAGTCACCTCTCTCTCTCAGGGAGATATCTGTACACTGACTGGTGTCTCTCAGTCACCTCTCTCTCTCAGGGAGATATCTGTACACTGACTGGTGTCTCTCAGTCCCCTCTCTCTCTCAGGGAGATATCTGTACACTGACTGGTGTCTCTCAGTCCCCTCTCTCTCAGGGAGATATCTGTACACTGACTGGTGTCTCTCAGTCACCTCTCTCTCTCAGGGAGATATCTGTACACTGACTGGTGTCTCTCAGTCACCTCTCTCTCTCAGGGAGATATCTGTACACTGACTGGTGTCTCTCAGTCCCCTCTCTCTCTCTCAGGAGATATCTGTACACTGACTGGTGTCTCTCAGCGCCCTCTCTCTCTCAGGGAGATATCTGTACACTGACTGGTGTCTCTCAGCCCCTCTCTCTCTCAGGGAGATATCTGTACACTGACTGGTGTCTCTCAGTCCCCTCTCTCTCAGGGTTGATATCTGTACACTGACTGGTGTCTCTCAGTCCCCTCTCTCTCTTTCAGGGAGATATCTGTACACTGACTGGTGTCTCTCAGTCCCCTCTCTCTCAGGGTTGATATCTGTACACTGACTGGTGTCTCTCAGTCCCCTCTCTCTCAGGGTTGATATCTGTACACTGACTGGTGTCTCTCAGTCCCCTCTCTCTCTCTCAGGGAGATATTTGTACACTGACTGGTGTCTCTCAGTCCCCTCTCTCTCAGGGAGATATCTGTACACTGACTGGTGTCTCTCAGTCCCTCTCTCTCTCAGGGAGATATCTGTACACTGAATGGTGTCTCTCAGTCCCCTCTCTCTCTCAGGGAGATACCTGTACACTGACTGGTGTCTCTCAGTCCCCCTCTCTCTCAGGGTTGATATCTGTACACTGACTGGTGTCTCTCAGTCCCCTCTCTCTCTGAGGGAGATATCTGTACACTGACTGGTGTCTCTCAGTCCCCTCTCTCTCAGGGTTGATATCTGTACACTGACTGGTGTCTCTCAGTCCCCTCTCTCTCAGGGTTGATATCTGTACACTGACTGGTGTCTCTCAGTCCCCTCTCTCTCTCTCAGGGAGATATCTGTACACTGACTGGTGTCTCTCAGTCCCCTCTCTCTCAGGGAGATATCTGTACACTGACTGGTGGCTCTCAGTCCCTCTCTCTCTCAGGGAGATATCTGTACACTGACTGGTGTCTCTCAGTCCCCTCTCTCTCTCAGGGAGATATCTGTACACTGACTGGTGTCTCTCAGTCCCCTCTCTCTCAGGGTTGATATCTGTACACTGACTGGTGTCTCTCAGTCCCCCCTCTCTCTCTCAGGGAGATATCTGTACACTGACTGGTGTCTCTCAGTCCCCCTCTCTCTCAGGGTTGATATCTGTACACTGACTGGTGTCTCTCAGTCCCCTCTCTCTCTGAGGGAGATATCTGTACACTGACTGGTGTCTCTCAGTCCCCTCTCTCTCAGGGTTGATATCTGTACACTGACTGGTGTCTCTCAGTCCCCTCTCTCTCAGGGTTGATATCTGTACACTGACTGGTGTCTCTCAGTCCCCTCTCTCTCTCTCAGGGAGATATCTGTACACTGACTGGTGTCTCTCAGTCCCCTCTCTCTCAGGGAGATATCTGTACACTGACTGGTGGCTCTCAGTCCCTCTCTCTCTCAGGGAGATATCTGTACACTGACTGGTGTCTCTCAGTCCCCTCTCTCTCTCAGGGAGATATCTGTACACTGACTGGTGTCTCTCAGTCCCCTCTCTCTCAGGGTTGATATCTGTACACTGACTGGTGTCTCTCAGTCCCCCCTCTCTCTCTCAGGGAGATATCTGTACACTGACTGGTGTCTCTCAGTCCCCTCTCTCTCAGGGTTGATATCTGTACACTGACTGGTGTCTCTCAGTCCCCTGACTCTCGGTGCGCAATGTGCGCACTGACCTGTCGTAGGGGTTGATGGGTCAGACACCGGCCTCTTGGTGTCGAGGGTTGTTGGGTCTCGGCCGACGCTCACTTACCCACCGTGTAATCCAGGACGTAGCAGAGCCTTTTGTCCGTTTGGAAGGCGTACGTTAGCTGTACGAGGAAGGGGCATTCCTGGGAGGGACAGATAGAGT
>NW_027598633.1:27500-39747 GCF_964194155.1 Cetorhinus maximus
GAGTGTTCCTTCACACCCGGGCTCACACACACACACTGAAATCACTATTAAAGGAGTGTTCCTTCACACCCGGGCTCACATACACACAAAAATCACTATTAAAGGAGTGTTCCTTCACACCCGGGCTCACACACACACTGAAATCACTATTAAAGGAGTGTTCCTTCACACCCGGGCTCACATACACACAAAAATCACTATTAAAGGAGTGTTCCTTCACACCCGGACTCACACACACACACACACACTGAAATCACTATTAATGGAGTGTTCCTTCACACCCGGGCTCACACACACACTGAAATCACTATTAATGGAGTGTTCCTTCACACCCGGGCTCACATACACACAAAAATCACTATTAAAGGAGTGTTCCTTCACACCCGGACTCACAAATACACACACACACACACACACACACACACACACTGAAATCACTATTAAAGGAGTGTTCCTTCACACCCGGACTCACACACAGACACTGAAATCACTATTAAAGGAGTGTTCCTTCACACCCAGACTCACACACACACACTGAAATCACTATTAAAGGAGTGTTCCTTCACACCCGGGCTCTCACACACACACACTGAAATCACTATTAAAGGAGTGTTCCTTCACACCCGGGCTCACACACACACACACTGAAACCACAATTAAAGGAGTGTTCCTTCACACCCGGGCTCACACACACACTGAAATCACTATTAAATGAATGTTCCTTCACACCCGGGCTCACACACTCTGAAATCACTATTAAAGGAGTGTTCCTTCACACCCGGGCTCACACACACACACACTGAAACCACAATTAAAGGAGTGTTCCTTCACACCCGGGCTCACACACACACTGAAATCACTATTAAATGAATGTTCCTTCACACCCGGGCTCACACACTCTGAAATCACTATTAAAGGAGTGTTCCTTCACACCCGGACTCACACACACTGAAATCACTATTAAAGGAGTGTTCCTTCACACCCGGACTCACACACACGCTGAAATCACTATGAAAGGAGTGTTCCTTCACACCCGGACTCACACACACACTGAAATCACTATTAAAGGAGTGTTCCTTCACACCCGGACTCACACACACACACTGAAATCACTATTAAAGGAGTGTTCCTTCACACCCGGGCTCACACACACACACACTGAAATCACTATTAAAGGAGTGTTCCTTCACACCCGGGCTCACACACACACTGAAATCACTATTAAAGGAGTGTTCCTTCACACCCGGGCTCACACACACACTGAAATCACTATTAAAGGAGTGTTCCTTCACACCCGGGCTCACACACACTGAAATCACTATTAAAGGGGCCTGGGATTTTTATTCTAAGTGGGTGTTTTTACTCACAATGATGCTCAGTTGCACGTTTTTCCATTGACAGTATCTGATGAAGTGTTTGCTGTGGGAGAACACAGAGTTAATCCAAATACTCAGGCCCACTGGCTGCCCCCTCGCCCTCAGACAGTCTCCTCCCCGCCCCAGTGCCCCTCTCCCCCTGGCGCTGGTGCTGCTGCACCCTCTCGATATGCCCCCCCGCTGTTCACTGACCTGCTCAGGAACCTGGAGAAGACTTTCTCGGACAGATTTTGGTAGATTTCCACAAACATCGGCTGCAGAAAATAAGAAGAGAGGGCTGTTCGACTGGTGCGGCATCACGGGCTAGGCAGTGTCTGCCAGTGTTTGGGGGAGACTGACGGGGAGTGGGGGAGGCAGACGGGGAGAGGGGAGCCAGACAGGGGGACAGGAGACAGACGGGGAGATGGGGAGACAAATGGCGAGAAGGGAGCCAGACGGGGAGATGGGGAGTCACACGGGGAGATGGGGGGATAGGCGGGGAGATGGGGAGACAAATGGAGAGAAGGGAGACAGATGGGGAGATGGGGAGCCAGACAGGGAGATGGGGAGTCAGACGGGGAGATGGGGAGACAGACGGGGAGATGGGGAGACAGATAGGGAGATGGGGAGGCGGATGGAGTAACGGGAGACAGGCGGGGAGAGGGGAACAGGCGGGGAGACGGGAGACAGGCGGGAAGAGGGGAGCCAGACAGGGGAACGGGAGACAGACGGGGAGAGGGGAGACAGACCGGGAGAGGGGAGACAGGCTGGGAGAGGGAGGCAGATGGGGAGAGGGTGACAGGCAGGGAGATGGGGAGACAGACGGGGAGATGGAGGCAGACGGGGAGAGGGGAGACAGACAGGGAGATGGAGAGACAGACGGAGAGAGGGGAGACAGAGAGGGTGAGGGGAAGCAGATGGAGAGGGGAGGCAGACAGGGAGAGGGGAGAGCAGAGGAGGAAGATGGATAAATTCTACAAGCATTCAGATGAAGGAGAGACTGACCTGAAAGAGATCAGGGGGATACAGCTTCTTGTTTAGGAAATGCTGAACTGCAGAAACAGAACCCGGGGAAAAAGCCTAAAAGTAGAGGCAGAAACACAGTTAATACACAGACAGAAACACAGTTAATACACAGACAGAAACACAGTTAATACACAGACAGAAACACAGTTAATACACAGACAGAAACACAGTTAATACACAGACAGAAACACAGTTAATATACAGACAGAAACACAGTTAATACACAGACAGAAACACAATTAATACACAGACAGAAACACAGTTAATACTCAGACAGAAACACAGTTAATACACAGACAGAAACACAGTTAATACACAGACAGAAACACAGTTAATACACAGACAGAAACACAGTTAATACACAGACAGAAACACAGTTAATACACAGACAGAAACACAGTTAATACACAGACAGAAACACAGTTAATACACAGACAGAAACACAGTTAATACACAGACAGAAACACAGTTAATACACAGACAGAAACACAGTTAATACACAGACAGAAACACAATTAATACACAGACAGAAACACAGTTAATACTCAGACAGAAACACAGTTAATACACGGACAGAAACACAGTTAATACACAGACAGAAACACAGTTAATATACAGGCAGAAACACAGTTAATACACAGACAGAAACACAGTTAATACACAGACAGAAACACAGTTAATACACAGACAGAAACACAGTGAATACACAGACAGAAACACAGTTAATACACAGACAGAAACACAGTTAATACACAGACAGAAACACAGTTAATACACAGGCAGAAACACAGTTAATACACAGACATAAACACAGTTAATACTCAGACAGAAACACAGTTAATACACAGACAGAAACACAGTTAATACTCAGACAGAAACACAGTTAATACACAGACAGAAACACAGTTAATACTCAGACAGAAACACAGTTAATACACAGACAGAAACACAGTTAATACACAGACAGAAATACAGTTAATACACAGACAGAAATACAGTTAATACACAGACAGAAACACAGTAAATACACAGACAGAAACACAGTTAATACACAGACAGAAACACAGTTAATACTCAGACAGAAACACAGTTAATACACAGACAGAAACACAGTTAATACACAGACAGAAACACAGTGAATACACAGACAGAAACACAGTGAATACACAGACAGAAACACAGTCAATGCACAGACAGAAACACAGTTAATACTCAGACAGAAACTCAGTTAATACTCAGACAGAAACACAGTTAATACACAGACAAAAACACAGTTAATACTCAGACAGAAACACAGTTAATACACAGACAGAAACACAGTTAATACACAGACAGAAACACAGTTAATACACAGACAGAAACACAGTTAAAACACAGACAGAAACACAGTTAATAGACAGACAGAAACACAGTTAATACACAGACAGAAACACAGTTAATACTCAGACAGAAACACAGTTAATACACAGACAGAAACACAGTTAATACACAGACAGAAACACAGTTAATAGACAGACAGAAACACAGTTAATAGACAGACAGAAACACAGTTAATACACAGACAGAAACACAGTTAATACTCAGACAGAAACACAGTTAATACTCAGACAGAAACACAGTTAATACACAGACAGAAACACAGTTAATACTCACACAGAAACACAGTTAATACACAGACAGAAACACAGTTAATACACAGACAGAAACACAGTTAATACTCAGACAGAAACACAGTTAATACACAGACAGAAACACAGTTAATACACAGACAAAAACACAGTTAATACTCAGACAGAAACACAGTTAATACACAGACAGAAACACAGTTAATACACAGACAGAAACACAGTTAATACACAGACAGAAACACAGTTAATACACAGACAGAAACACAGTTAATACTCAGACAGAAACACAGTTAATACTCAGACAGAAACACAGTTAATACACAGACAGAAACACAGTTAATACACAGACAGAAACACAGTTAATACACAGACAGAAACACAGTTAATACTCAGACAGAAACACAGTTAATACACAGACAAAAACACAGTTAATACACAGACAGAAACACAGTTAATACTCAGACAGAAACACAGTTAATTCACAGACAGAAACACAGTTAATACACAGACAGAAACACAGTTAATACACAGATAAAAACACAGTTAATACTCAGACAGAAACACAGTTAATACTCAGACAGAAACACAGTTAATACTCAGACAGAAACACAGTTAATACTCAGACAGAAACACAGTTAATACACAGACAGAAACACAGTTAATACTCAGACAGAAACACAGTTAATACTCAGACAGAAACACAGTTAATACACAGACAGAAACACAGTTAATACACAGACAGAAACACAGTTAATACACAGACAGAAACACAGTCAATACTCAGACAGAAACACAGTTAATACTCAGACAGAAACACAGTTAATACTCGGACAGAAACACAGTTAATACTCAGACAGAAACACAGTTAATACTCAGACAGAAACACAGTTAATACACAGACAGAAACACAGTTAATACTCAGACAGAAACACAGTTAATACACAGACAGAAACACAGTTAATACACAGACAGAAACACAGTTAATATACAGACAGAAACACGGTTAATACACAGACAGAAACACGGTTAATACACAGATAAAAACACAGTTAATACTCAGACAGAAACACAGTTAATACTCAGACAGAAACACAGTTAATACTCAGACAGAAACACAGTTAATACTCAGACAGAAACACAGTTAATACACAGACAGAAACACAGTTAATACTCAGACAGAAACACAGTTAATACTCAGACAGAAACACAGTTAATACACAGACAGAAACACAGTTAATACACAGACAGAAACACAGTTAATACACAGACAGAAACACAGTCAATACTCAGACAGAAACACAGTTAATACTCAGACAGAAACACAGTTAATACTCGGACAGAAACACAGTTAATACTCAGACAGAAACACAGTTAATACTCAGACAGAAACACAGTTAATACACAGACAGAAACACAGTTAATACTCAGACAGAAACACAGTTAATACACAGACAGAAACACAGTTAATACACAGACAGAAACACAGTTAATATACAGACAGAAACACGGTTAATACACAGACAGAAACACGGTTAATACACAGACAGAAACACAGTTAATACTCAGACAGAAACACAGTTAATACACAGACAGAAACACAGTTAATACACAGACAGAAACACAGTTAATACTCAGACAGAAATACAGTTAATACACAGACAGAAACACAGTCAATACACAGACAGAAACACAGTTAATACACAGACAGAAACACAGTTAATACACAGACAGAAACACAGTTAATACACAGACAGAAACACAGTTAATACTCAGACAGAAACACAGTTAATACACAGACAGAAACACAGTTAATACTCAGACAGAAACACAGTTAATACTCAGACAGAAACACAGTTAATACACAGACAGAAACACAGTTAATACTCACACAGAAACACAGTTAATACTCAGACAGAAACACAGTTAATACACAGACAGAAACACAGTTAATACACAGACAGAAACACAGTTAATACACAGACAGAAACACAGTTAATACACAGACAGAAACATAGTCAATGCACAGACAGAAACACAGTTAATACACAGACAGAAACATAGTCACTACACAGACAGAAACACAGTTAATACACAGACAGAAACATAGTCAATGCACAGACAGAAACACAGTTAATAGACAGACAGAAACACAGTTAATACACAGACAGAAACACAGTTAATACACAGACAGAAACACAGTTAATACACAGACAGAAACACAGTTAATACACAGACAGAAACACAGTTACTACAGACAGAAACACAGTTAATACACAGACAGAAACACAGTTAATGCACAGACAGAAACACAGTTAATACACAGACAGAAACACAGTTAATACTCAGACAGAAACACAGTTAATACACAGATAGAAACACAGTTAATACTCAGACAGAAACATAGTCAATGCACAGTCAGAAACACAGTTAATACACAGACAGAAACACAGTTAATACACAGACAGAAACACAGTTAATACACAGACAGAAACACAGTTAATACACAGACAGAAACACAGTTAATACTCAGACAGAAATACAGTTAATACTCAGACGGAAACACAGTTAATACACAGACAGAAACACAGTCAATACACAGGGAGAAACAGTCAATACACAGACAGAAACACAGTCAATAGACAGGCAGGAACACAGCCAATACACAGGCAGGAACACGGGCATCAGAAACACCGATTCAGGTTGTGAAGAAGTTTACCTCTGGGGATCCAAGAAGTTCCCGGAGGATAAACTCGTGATATATTTCTTTGGCTTTCAGAGCACGGGCCCCCTCACTCCCAAGCTTTTCATAGGTTCTGATCTAAAGTCAACAACAGTGGGAGATAATATCAGAAAACATAGTGGACATTGCACTGTCGGAGGGTCAGTACTGAGGGAGCGCCGAACTGTCGGAGGGTCAGTACTGAGGGAGTGCCACACTGTCGGAGGGTCAGTACTGAGGGAGTGCCGCACTGTCGGAGGGTCAGTACTGAGGGAGCGCCGCACTGTCGGAGGGTCAGTACTGAGGGAGCGCCGCGCTGTCGGAAGGTCAGTGCTGAGGGAGCGCCGCACTGTCGGAGGGTCAGTGCTGAGGGAGCGCCGCACTGTCGGAGGGTCAGTACTGAGGGAGCGCCGCACTGTCGGAGGGTCAGTACTGAGGGAGCGCCGCACTGTCGGAGCGTCAGTGTTGAGGGAGCGCCGCACTGTCGGAGGGTCAGTGCTGAGGGAGCACCGCACTGTCGGAGGGTCAGTACTGAGGGAGCGCCGCGGTATTTTTAACCTGCTGGGCGGGTGGTGAAGCCAGTATTGGAAGAAGAGCAGAGGTGGGATTTACATTTATCCTTGAATCAAGGTAACAGCTACAGATTATCTGATCATTGTGACCTCTCTGCTTCTGGGATCTTGCTGTGCATGGATTGCCCACCGCGCCTCCGACACTACAACCGCGACTACATTTCAGAAGAGCTCCTTCGATTGGATGTGAAGCTCTCTGGGACATCCTGAGATTGAAAAGGGCACTGGATAATTGTTGCCTTGGGCCTTTTTCTCTGGGAACCTCCCTCTCCCTTATTTACCTATTTATATTTCTCACTTCCACTCTCTCTCCTCCTTTACCTCTTGCACTTCGTGTTTTTCTGTTTCCCTTACCTGGTCATAGAAGTTGAACTGAGTTAGCATTACTGGGGCTTGTTGTGAGCAGAAATCCCTGAACAGCGCATGTCCTGGAAGGAGACGGAGAGAGACAGACAGTCAAGCATTTGTTCTTTCCTGGGGTGTGGGATTCGCTGGCTGGGCCCGGCATTTATTGCCCATCCCTAATTGCCCCCTTGAGAATCACAGAATCACACAGTGCAGAAGAGGCCCTTCGGCCCATCGAGTCTGCACCGACACGTGAGAAACACCTGACCTACCTACCTAATCCCACTGACCAGCACTTGGCCCCATAGCCTTGAATGTTATGACGTGCCAAGTGCTCATCCAGGTACTTTTTAAAGGATGTGAGGCAACCCGCCTCCACCACCCTCCCAGGCAGCGCATTCCAGACCCTCACCACCCTCTGGGTAAAAAAGTTTTTCCTCACTCAATTTCAGAACAGAAGAATATTAGAAACTAGGGGTGGCTTAAGTAAGTTATATTTGTATTTTTGGGTGTTAGGAATGAGCTATAGCGTTAAGTTTAACTTTAATTTGCGTTTCTGCATTTGTGTGTTAAGAAAGTGGGGAGGGGGGGAAACTTGAGATTTAGTTTCACTTTAAAAGATGCCTGAATTTTAATGAGGGTTTACGTCTCTTGAAGGGGAGTTAAAACAAACGCAATGTAGAAAGACTGTGCTCTTGTCGAGCAACAAGAGGCCCCTGGATGCAGAGACAGAGAAACAGAATAGCAGTTTTTTTTAGTTCAGTTGAAGCCAGGAGCCAGGAGAAGCTGAACAGGAGAGGGGAACTGCAGGAAACAGGTTTCCTTTAAGAACAGAAGCCAGTGAATGGTGAGAGAAAAACAAAGCCTCAAGGTGACCTTCTAGTCAAAGGGAACGAACGGGGAATCTGGTAAAGGTCCTGCTAAGCGAAGTCAAGAGTGAGAAGCAGAGGGAGGCTCCAAGCTTAAAGAGGAGAAAGCTGCAGACAGCAGACTTAAAGCAAACTAGGCTTGAGAGAAGCCAGAAGATCCAAGGAGATAGCCAAAGGACCGAAACTCTTTATTGTGGGTGTGTGGGTGTTCCGTTGGCACGGCTGAGTCAGTGAGAGAGAGAGAGAGCACGTGGAAGGCAAAACTCGAATGCGTGTGGCGATCCAGGGGAGAGGAACATGGGAAGGGGAGTTCGAAACCCTGGAGGCGGACCCTGGTGGAAGGCGTCTGAGAGAAAGCGTCGGTTTGGGAGAAGATCCCAAAGCGGGTTCCTCGAGAGCGGAGAGCGGAAACCCTGGTGTGGAAGATGGAGTTCAGTGAGGCCGGTTGGCTCACGGTGTGACAAGAGCCTGGGGGGGTTGGTGGGGGGGGGGTGGGGTTGATGGGGGATCCATAGCATCTGGTTGAGGTGGCATCTGGCACTTGGTTTCAGAGTGTGGTGTGTCTGACCACAGGCCGCCTTGTGGTTTGCGTGGGCTGCGTACTTACCGTGGACGTTAAGAGTATAAGGTCGCTTGCGTTATCCTTACAAATCTGTACATATCTGTAAAGGTGTTTAATGAATGTTTTATTCTTGCGTTAAACGTTTACCAGCTGACTCCTGTGACTCTGTTCAGTCGCCGCCCTCCAGATTTCTCAACAGAAAAAACAAAAGTCGGGACCCATCGAGCAGGGAAACCCCTCCCTACCCCTGGGATACGGCTTGTCTAGCGGTATCGTCAACTGCGATGGTAACAAGAGCCACCGTTCTGCTTGGGGGGGCGGGCTGGGTCTGGAGCTTCAGGGGCTACTGTCTTCTTTACTCAAGCAGTTGCTCCCTCCAAAACAAAACCAGCCGACCAGCTTTGAGACACAGTTTTACAGGCCTGGCTTTTTTTCCACCCCCACCCCCCACCCCCCCGCCGCCTAAAGCCACGAACCACCCATGTGACCCTTTGGTAAGCGGCCCACTAGGGGTCAAGAGGTCCCCAGCTCCTTTAAAAACCGCTTAATTACCTTTTCCTGTAAAATGCCGTCTTTTCCAGGAACCAAGCGACCACCGGAGTCCCTGCGTTACCTCTTAAAGGGGCAGCGGGCAGGGGTTTACGTTGGCGGGATTAGCTGATGGGCTTGTGAAGGCCTCGCCTGTATTTTATGTGTCCCTCTTCCCCCCCCCACCCCCCCCTCCCTCCCCCCCACAGTGCCAGGGCCGTGAAATTCCGCCTCAGTACCTGAGAAACGCAGGTTCTTCCGGAATGTTCTCACTCCCTCAGGATGAACCATTTTCCCCGACAGGAGGGCCCATGGGAGTGGGCAGGAGGGGAGTCACTCACCGATTTTTCCACCGATCACCTTGGAGGCCGTTAGTTCCCCGCGATCGGCCAGGAACTCCTGCATCACACTCCGGACACTGGGCAGCGAGAGGCAGGGGGGAAGGGGAGTGAGAAAGGGGGTGGGGAGGGAGATAGAGGGAAAGGGGTCAGGGAGGGAGGGAGGGAGAGGGAGAGGGGGAGAGAGAGAAAGGGGACGGGCAGAGAGGGAGGGAGAGGGAGAGAAAGGGGGCGGGGAGGGAAGGAGGGAGAGGGAGAGGGGGAGAGAGAGAAAGGGGGCGGGGAGGGAGGGAGAGAGGGGGAGAGAGAGAAAGGGGGTGAGCAGAGAGGGAGGGAGAGAGAGGAGGAGAGAGAGAAAGGGGGAGGGGAGAGAGGGAGGGAGAGGGAGAGGGGGAGAGAGAGAAAGGGGGCGGGGAGGGAGGGAGGGAGAGAGAGAGGGAGAGAGAGAAAGGGGGCAGGGAGGGAGGGAGGGAGAGAGAGAGGGAGAGAGAGAAAGGGGAGGGCGGAGAGGGAGGGAGAGAGAGAAAGGGGGCAGGGAGGAAGGGAGGGAGAGAGAGAGGGAGAGAGAGAAAGGGGAGGGCGGAGAGGGAGGGAGAGAGAGAAAGGGGGCAGGGAGGGAGGGAGGGAGAGAGAGAGGGAGAGAGAGAAAGGGGAGGGCGGAGAGGGAGGGAGAGAGAGAAAGGGGGCAGGGAGGGAGGGAGGGAGAGAGAGAGGGAGAGAGAGAAAGGGGAGGGCGGAGAGGGAGGGAGAGAGAGAAAGGGGGCGTGGAGGGAGGGAAGGAGAGAGAGAGGGAGAGAGAGAAAGGGGGAGGGCGGAGAGGGAGGGAGAGGGAGAGGGGGAGAGAGAGAAAGGGGGCAGGGAGGGAGGGAGGGAGAGAGAGAGGGAGAGAGAGAAAGTGGGCGGGCAGAGAGGGAGGGAGAGAGGGGGAGAGAGAGAGAGGGGAGAGAGAGTGAGGGAGAGAGAGAAAGGGGACGGGGAGAGAGGGAGGCAGAGGGAGGGAGAGAGGGAGGGGGAGAGAGAGAAAGGGGGCATGGAGAGATGGAGAGAGAGGGAGAGTTGGGGAGAGAGGAAAGAGTGGGAAGAGGGGGAGGGACGGGGAGAGAAAGAAAAGGGATGGGGCAAGAGGGCAGAGAGGGAGGAGGATTGAGAGACAGCGAGAGAGAGAAAGTGAAGGGGGGAGAGAGAAAAGGGAGGGGGAGAGAGAGAAAGGGGAAGGGGAGAGAGAGAAAGGGGAAGGGGAGAGAGAGAAAGGGGAAGGGGAGAGAGAGAAAGGGGAGGGTGAGAGACAGAAGATGGAGAGGGAGAACGCGGGGGGAGAAATGGAGAGGGAGAGAAAGTGGATAGAGAGAGAGAGAAGAGAGAGAAAGGGAACGGGGAGAGAGGGTGGGGGAGGAAGAGGCAGGGTAGGAGAGAGAAAGGAGAGGGGGAGAGAGAGAGGGCAGAAAGGGAGGAGGAGGGAGAGATAGGGAGAGTGAGAAAGGGGAGTGGGAGAGGAAATGGAGAGGGACAGGATCAAAGCACAGGGAGGGGGGGAGACAGGGAGGGAGAGGGAGGGGGAGAGAGGGGGGAGATAGATGGCAAAGAGAGGGAGGGAAAGCGGGAGATGTGGGAGAGAGGGATGAGAAAGAGACAGAGATGGGTGAGATATGGTGGGGAGATGGAGGGGGAGAGAGGGGGAAGAGGAGGACGGAGAGATAGATGGGCAGAGAAAGAGGGGGGAGAGAGAGAGAGGGTAGAGATCATGAGAGGAAGAGAGGCGCAGGAAGAGATGGGGAGAAGGAGCAAGGAGACAGATGGACGGAGAGAAAGAGGGAGAAGAGAGAAAGAGAAAGAGAGAGAGAAAGCAAGAGAGGGGGGAAGAATAGACAGGGTGAGTGTGAGGGAGAGAGATAGGGAGAGGTGTTAATATTCTTTCAGGAGATTGGGTCATCAGATCTGTCAGTCGGACAGGGATACAGTCAGGATGGGGCACAATCTGATAGTCACACAGTCAGACAGGCGCACCGACACAGTTGGACGAAGGCACAGAGAGGGGCAGAGTCAGGCAGTCAGAAAGGGACAGTCTTACAGGGACACAGTCAGGCAGGGGCACAAGGAAACACTCAGACTGTTGCACAGTCAGACAGGGACACAGTCAGACAGGGACACAGTCAGACCGGCACACAGTCAGACAGGGATACAGTCAAGCAGGGGCACAAGGACACACTCAGACTGTCGCACAGTCAGACAGGGACACAGTCAGACCGGCACACAGTCAGACAGGGATACAGTCAGACATGGACACAGTCAGGCAGGGGCACAAGGA
>NW_027598634.1:0-39739 GCF_964194155.1 Cetorhinus maximus
GGGAGAGAGCGAGAGGCAGACAGAGGGAGGGAGAGAGCGAGAGGCAGACAGAGGGAGGGAGAGAGCGAGCGGCAGACAGAGGGAGGGAGAGAGCGAGCGGCAGACAGAGGGAGGGAGAGAGCGAGCGGCCGACAGAGGGAGAGAGCGAGCGGGCCGACAGAGGGAGAGAGCGAGCGGCCGACAGAGGGAGAGAGCGAGCGGCCGACAGAGGGAGAGAGCGAGCGGCCGACAGAGGGAGAGAGCGAGCGGCCGACAGAGGGAGAGAGCGAGCGGCCGACAGAGGGAGGAGGAGGCAGACAGAGGGAGAGAGCGAGAGGCAGACAGAGGGAGGGAGAGAGCGAGAGGCAGACAGAGGGAGGGAGAGAGCGAGCGGCAGACAGAGGGAGGGAGAGAGCGAGCGGCCGACAGAGGGAGAGAGCGAGCGGCCGACAGAGGGGGGAGAGAGCGAGCGGCCGACAGAGGAGGGAGAGAGCGAGCGGCCGACAGAGGGAGAGAGCGAGCGGCCGACAGAGGGAGAGAGCGAGCGGCCGACAGAGGGAGAGAGCGAGCGGCCGACAGAGGGAGAGAGCGAGCGGCCGACAGAGGGAGAGAGCGAGCGGCCGACAGAGGGAGAGAGCGAGCGGCCGACAGAGGGAGAGAGCGAGCGGCCGACAGAGGGAGAGAGCGAGCGGCCGACAGAGGGAGAGAGCGAGCGGCCGACAGAGGGAGAGAGCGAGCGGCCGACAGAGGGAGAGAGCGAGCGGCCGACAGAGGGAGAGAGCGAGCGGCCGACAGAGGGAGAGAGCGAGCGGCCGACAGAGGGAGAGAGCGAGCGGCCGACAGAGGGAGAGAGCGAGCGGCCGACAGAGGGAGAGAGCGAGCGGCCGACAGAGGGAGAGAGCGAGCGGCCGACAGAGGGAGAGAGCGAGCGGCCGACAGAGGGAGAGAGCGAGCGGCCGACAGAGGGAGAGAGCGAGCGGCCGACAGAGGGAGAGAGCGAGCGGCCGACAGAGGGAGAGAGCGAGCGGCCGACAGAGGGAGAGAGCGAGCGGCCGACAGAGGGAGAGAGCGAGCGGCCGACAGAGGGAGAGAGCGAGCGGCCGACAGAGGGAGAGAGCGAGCGGCCGACAGAGGGAGAGAGCGAGCGGCCGACAGAGGGAGAGAGCGAGCGGCCGACAGAGGGAGAGAGCGAGCGGCCGACAGAGGGAGAGAGCGAGCGGCCGACAGAGGGAGAGAGCGAGCGGCCGACAGAGGGAGAGAGCGAGCGGCCGACAGAGGGAGAGAGCGAGCGGCCGACAGAGGGAGAGAGCGAGCGGCCGACAGAGGGAGAGAGCGAGCGGCCGACAGAGGGAGAGAGCGAGCGGCCGACAGAGGGAGAGAGCGAGCGGCCGACAGAGGGAGAGAGCGAGCGGCCGACAGAGGGAGAGAGCGAGCGGCCGACAGAGGGAGAGAGCGAGCGGCCGACAGAGGGAGAGAGCGAGCGGCCGACAGAGGGAGAGAGCGAGCGGCCGACAGAGGGAGAGAGCGAGCGGCCGACAGAGGGAGAGAGCGAGCGGCCGACAGAGGGAGAGAGCGAGCGGCCGACAGAGGGAGAGAGCGAGCGGCCGACAGAGGGAGAGAGCGAGCGGCCGACAGAGGGAGAGAGCGAGCGGCCGACAGAGGGAGAGAGCGAGCGGCCGACAGAGGGAGAGAGCGAGCGACAGAGGGAGAGAGCGAGCGGCAGACAGAGGGAGAGAGCGAGCGGCCGACAGAGGGAGAGAGCGAGCGGCCGACAGAGGGAGAGAGCGAGCGGCAGACAGAGGGAGAGAGCGAGCGGCAGACAGAGGGAGAGAGCGAGCGGCAGACAGAGGGAGAGAGCGAGCGGCAGACAGAGGGAGAGAGCGAGCGGCAGACAGAGGGAGAGAGCGAGCGGCAGACAGAGGGAGAGAGCGAGCGGCAGACAGAGGGAGAGAGCGAGCGGCAGACAGAGGGAGAGAGCGAGCGGCAGACAGAGGGAGAGAGCGAGCGGCAGACAGAGGGAGAGAGCGAGCGGCAGACAGAGGGAGAGAGCGAGCGGCAGACAGAGGGAGAGAGCGAGCGGCAGACAGAGGGAGAGAGCGAGCGGCAGACAGAGGGAGAGAGCGAGCGGCAGACAGAGGGAGAGAGCGAGCGGCAGACAGAGGGAGAGAGCGAGCGGCAGACAGAGGGAGAGAGCGAGCGGCAGACAGAGGAGAGAGCGAGCGGCAGACAGAGGGAGAGAGCGAGCGGCAGACAGAGAGAGAGACCGGCAGACAGAGAGAGCGAGGCAGACAGAGAGAGAGACCGGCAGACAGAGAGAGAGACAGACAGAGAGACAGACAACGTGACAAAAGGCTGCAGCTGATGTTGTCAGAAGCGAAGCATCTGCTGCGAGAGAAATATGCTGTCTTTCTGTGAACTGCCAGGCAGAGTGCAGGAGAGAACACTGTCTCCGATCACGGAGACGCATCCTGTGATGATCTAAAAACTCCAAAGGATTTGTCCTGGTATGGCTGGGAGAAGGAATAGCCAGGAGTAGGTCTTCCTGCTGGTAGTTGGTTTGGGACAGGAGTACCTTTTGATGGTCACTCAATGTTACGACTCGGCAAACGGGGAGAGGCAAATCCCATTGAAGGCTGGAAGTGATGTTGGACTGATATCTGTAAAAACTGCAATTCAGTGGAGAGCAGGCAGTGCAGAATAACTGTGTCATGGGGTGTTCGATCATGGTAAAAAGTTATAGGAGGCTGGGTTTCTTTTCTGCTACTCGAGTACTAGTTGCCTACTAAGCAATGTTTAGTAGATGTTGCTTTTAGTTCCTTTGTTACAGTAAAAGTCTCACAACCTGAAATCTTGTTATACAATTCCTTTGAGTCAGTCAGAGAATTCAAATATCTTTTAAAAAGTTACTGTCTCTACAGGTATCACAAAAACATACCTGAGACTAGGGTATTAGTCCGTAAGGGGCTGCTTGGTGATGTGGGAGAGCTGGTATAGCTGGGACGTGGAAAGAAGAAGGTTGAGGACTGCTCTTCCTCATCGTTGTCACTCTCCTCAGATTCCACCTCTTGAATGAGCGAGTTTTCAGACGGATACTCAAATGTCGTGTGCAGACTAGAATCGTTGAAAGAAATCTTCATCTGACAAAAGAAAAAATGATGGATCAGCAAACAGGCATGGACTTCACACAGCCTCTTCCCCAAAACGCTGAGGCTCAGATAAACCTCATCTCCTCCTCAAAACCCCAAGACTTACATACCTCATGCAGCCTCCTCCACACAAAGCAACCACCTTACCCCATACTGCCGCTCCAGCTCAAGCTCAGAATACCTATCTCCCAATTTCAAAATTCTCCCTATCCACCAACACAACGCATTATGACAGTTGAGCTATCAGCCTAATCGCTGTCTATTTCTCACAGCTAAATCAGTGAATATTTTTTAAAATATATACAAGATAACCATCACGTAACAGAAAACTTGTATCTGTCCAATGTGGGGATGATAGACTTGTGGTTACAGCATAGGGCTAGAAATGAGAAATTCAAAACTGGAATGCTGGATTTAATGAATCTGGTCATGTGTAAGCTGACACTAGAAGAAAACTAAGACCATGAAAAGGTGTCATATTATAATAAAAACCCAACTGGTTCACTGAAACAAATTTCCAATCCCACCCAATCTGTCCAATTTGTGACTGTAGTCTCACACTATGTGATTAACACTTCACAGCCTCTGCAATGACCTAGAAAGCCGCTTCGTCATCAGTTCAACTAAGGATGAGCACTGAATGCAAGGCTTCCCACCATCATCCACATTTTAAGAGTAAAGAAACACGTTACACATTGGGATTTACTGTATTTTTCTGTGCAGATTTGCAATAAATCACCACAAAAGACTGGGTTTCCACACAGAGTGACCTGTATAACAGTCCTGCCTCAACCTGCTTACAATGATCATTAGTCATTTACTTGTTGATCAAGATTGCAGTGAATGATGTTTACTGAGAAATTATTCCAGCAAGGAACAACAATCAAGTGTGGCTTGGAGACAGTGATTTGTTTAATTCGAGGCTGCAAGGTGAAAAGAGTCCAATGGGAAGGATCTGATACCATGCATTTTGTGCAGAACAGGGGCAAGGGAGTCCCCATCAGGGAGAGGCTTGACACTGTGAATATGGAGCATCTCAGTGTGGGGTCAGGAACAGTCCAAAGTGTTGCACATCCAGCAGAGCTCAGTCCATGTCGCTGTTGCACAACAGCACAAAGCAGGGACTCCAGGGAGTTCACTTGAAATTTTGTATTTGAATTTTTTCATCCTTAAGGGAATTAAGGGTTAGGGAGATAGTGCAGAAAGGTGGATTTGAGGATGATGATCAGCCATGACCTTACTGAATGGCAGAACCAGTTCAAAGGACCGTATGACCTTCTCCTGCTTCTATTTGTTATGTATTCAATACAAAACGAAAATCAAAGGCAGAAAAAAATCCTAATGGGGGCTAGAATTGCTGGCTTTTAAAAATAGGCAGATATCTCTCAAATGAGAATCTTCATACACTCCATTACCCGCCCAAGGGATTACAAGTAAAATGTTTTCTTGAATACAAAAACACACATTTGTATAATACAGCAACATGCATTTATAATATAATTATATCATCCCTTGAACAGAAAAACATCCCAAAGCAGTTCATAGAGACGTAAAGAGAAAAGCAGATTCCAAACCAAAGGAAGAGGCATTAGGAGGGATAACCAAAAACTTGGTCAAAACAGTGGGTTTCAACAAGGGAACTCCAGAGCATGGGCCTCGGCAGCTGAAGGTATGGCAAGGCTAAACTAGGGGGATGCATAAGAGAGAGAGAAAATTTGTGCGGAGGGGAAGGTATTGAAGCACCAGAGGAGATTACAGAGATGATCAGGGTCAAAGCTATGGTGCAATTGGAACACAGGATCAGAATTTTAAATTTGAGACATTGCCTCCCAGCTCCTCATTGATGATAGGGAGGATGGGCAAATGGGACTGGCTGTAGCATAGGATATAGGGTAGCAGAGCTTTGGATGAGTTGAAGTTTATGAGCACGAGGCAGGGAGGTTAATGTTTTAGTGATTGCTGTAATTTTTCTCACTCCAGCTGTGACAGGCTTCTCAGTCTTAGGTACAGTAGTGAGGATTAATAATGCAGCAGTAAATCAGCAGAATTAAACTATAAACAAAGTCACTAAATCAATCACGTCTCAGGGAAGCTGATGAATAGCATGTTAAATCAGGTGCCTACTCAAATCCCAGGGATTTGCACTACAGGAAAGCGCACTTAAAATGTTTTAGATTTTGAACACCTCACATTCAGATGCAAGGAAAACCAGAAGGTGGTGAGCACATTTACACAAATGGAATGAGCCACTCATTGCTTCCACATAGATGTTGGATATCAGGAGCAAACGCACTTCAGATTTGGCTCGATATTATCAATAACCTGGATGTTCAAACTCCTGTCAAGCCTGAACCTCACCAACTCATCCGCTCCTTCCACTGGGTCTCTCCTGGACCAGTCTACGTACATCACACCTTGCTGCAGCCTCCAATTTAGTGCAATCATTCTTCTGCAGGGACACTGCAATCAAAAATCCCTCAATAATCAGACTTATTCTGGCATCCCAAACGCCACAATCAGCAACACTCAATGACACATGGAACCAGCTAGGAAGCTGAAATTAACAACTCTGGTTATTTATGAGCTGGCATCAGAAAATGATGCCAGGGCAGCCTGATTGCTGTAAAAAACAACCCAACTTGTTCACTAATGTCTTTCAGGGAAGGAATTCTGCCTACTCTGCCCTCCACCTGGCTCCAGTCCCACGCTTCAGTTTACTTTGAATGTCTTCTGAAAGGAACCAATAAGCCACCAAGTTGTAGAAACAATCGTTTTGAGGTGACTCATCATCAACTTTCTCACAGCAATCAGGGATGGACAATAAAATGATTGAGAATTAATACTGAACAAAATCAGAGCTGTGAGCAGTGATAGAGTCAAAACCCTTACCAAACATTCATTTATACAAGCCAAGAGAAAAGGAAGCAGCTCATGAATTGTCTGTCATACCACTCCATTTAACTGTTCATTCAGCAAATCAATTGAAACAAACACAGCATTAATCACTCACTCTTCTAAACAGAGCTTCTGTGTCTCAAAGTCTGAAAACAAACAGACTCCATTCAATGTGAACATCAAAACCTGCTCAGCTGGGCACATTCAACACAACTGGAGCATGTCTTGAGGTTTCTTGTTTGGGTCCAGCCTAATTTTAAGTGGAATCAAAACAGCAATAGATAAATGTTTAATTTAGTGGCCAAGTGTTTATGTTTCTAAAGCAAGATCCAAGTACTGCTCACAGCACAAAGGTAGTTAACAGAGTAAATTAGATAGCTAGCTTTACAAACACAATTCATACAATGGTATAAGTGTGCCAATCTTTATATATTTACACACAAAATACATCTCACCTACAATAACTGCAACAGACATCGTTCACTGAGAGGGTAGCTTGTGACTAGTGAGGCTCCTGGTAGCTTAGTGACAATTGGAAAGGATCATATGACAAACTATTTTAGCCCAATATACCAGAAATGAAAGGACTGCTACCACTTTTCTGTCCTTTAACACAATAAACAAAGAGCATTAAGTTCAAAATATCCATAAATGAACAAAGAAAAGTAACAAAAGGTCAATCTTCCTGCACCCCTCTATTAACTTCCAATTCACTCATTCTAGTTGACACTGTTTCAGAACAGGCCCACAGTGCAAATCCAGCAGCAATGGAGACTAATGTGAAGATCTTCAAATCAGCCAAGGTTACAGAATTTCACAAGAAGTAGCAAATTCTAGATTCCTTATTTTTCAGGCTAGAGAAAGGTTTGGAGACCGAAAACTCAGTAGTAGCTGATCCACATGTAATCTGCAGGTTTCAAACCAGCATTACTCACAACCTGGCTGTTTTTCTAGGAGATTCAATCCAAATTAGGTCCCTCACTAAATCAGCAGGTGGTTGAGCCAGATAGACTCAGGTCTTCAGTCTGATCCATTGTCTGTTCTGTTAGCTGATCTCAGCTAGACTGGCTACGGATGAATTTGGCTCTTTGGTTTAATGAGGAGGAAAAGTAAGATCAGCCCAGATTCCCTCCCCTGACCATGATTAGGCAACCTCTGTTGCAAGTGTGTGGGAGAGAATCTCAGGTAAGGTCAGGATTTGACTTAGTTTCTCTGGCCCTTTGACTCAACAGCGTCGGGATACTCATCGATCAAGGCTCACTGATAAATCATGGTTATCTGGGTGGGGTACTGGATAGCATCATAGAGTCAATAACTTGGGAGTGAAAATTAACACAAAAAAAAACCCTTCAGTGAAATGCCATCATCAGTGAAATTATCAGGAGCATTGAAACCATAGTATCTGTGACAATCCAAACCAGAAACAATGAAAAGAAAATGAAGGCCCAAGATGGCCAACATTATTGTGCAGTCTCTACTTCATTATTTCATCAACAAGGTAACAGGGATCCCTTTAGAGGTACTACCTTCAGTGTCTGACTGCAGCATTTAAATCAGTTTATTTACTGTTCATTTTCTCCTCTCTCCAAGCGAGATACACGTTCTTCATCCCTGCTGACAGTGAGCGTTTACACATTATTTGACTGCAGGACATGCAGAGTCAAGCCCCATCCTGTCCTCACCCAATGCCCGCACACATGTTCATTTGCAGCAGAAGTCATTGGATGGTGATCATGGGGTGAAAATCAAATTGATTTTTCTCTCACTAACCTAAGGACTAGATTATCTAACTCCCCACAGAAAACAAAGCTGGGCATTCAGTAGATCTACTGACTTATCTCAGTGGAGGAGTTTTGTGCATTTTAAATAATACGAATCCTGCCGTCATTGAGCAGCAAGCCCATTAAATCATCCTTAATCATCCTCAAAAATATTATAAAACATTTTACAATGCCATTAAGTGTCTCAGCAGTATTTCTGGTTCTCACATAGATTCACAGAACAGTTACAGCACAGGAGGCCACTCAGTCTGTCATGTCCATGTGCTCTCTGCATGAGCAACTCACCTAGCCCCACTACCCTGCCTTTTCCCTATTGCTGTGCAAATTTTCTCTTCAGATAATTATCCAACTCCCTCGATTGAATCTGCCTCCTCTGACACTTTCAGGAAGTACATTCTAGATCCTAACCACTCGCTGTGTAAAAAACTCTACCCTCATGTCACCACTGCTTCTTTTACCTATCATCTTAATTCGGTTTCCTCTGGTACTCGATCCTTCCACAAATGTGAACAGTTTTTCCCTATCCGCTCTGTCCAAATCCCTCATGATTTTGAATACCTCTATCAAATCTCCTCTCAATCTTCTTTCCTCCAAGGGAAATAGCCCTAGGTCTCCAATTTATCCCTTATTCCTGGAATCATTCTTGTGAATCTTTTCTGCACTCTCTCCTATGCCTTCACATCCTTCCTAAAATGTGGTCCCCCGGAAATGGACACGACGCTCCACTTTAGGCCAAGCCAGTGTTTTAGACAGGTTTATCATAACTTCCTTGTTTTTGTACTCTATGCCCCTATTTATAAAGCCCAGGATCTCGTTTGCTTTATTAACCACTTTCTCAACCTGCCCTGCCAACATCAATGATTTGTGCACATATACACCTAGGTCGGTTTGCTCCTACCCCCTTTAGAATTGCATCTGTATTTTATATAGTTTCTCCTCATTCTTTATACTAAAATGGATCACACACACTGACTCTAGTTACATTGATCAAACCAGTTGAGGGCCCAAACAATAAGGGTAACCAAGTCAGGAATGATGATTTCCAAGTGTGTCACTGATCCCATGAACTACAGTGTACATGGTGGCTAGGCAGTACTGCTCAGTGGCTTTTCATACTCTCCTCCCTGATACACTGCTACTTAGGTGCTGTAAAAAGAAAATGAACACTGATTTATTTCATTAATCGCTCACAACCCAAAACCAGCGCTCTTTGATACTGGAGGTTGGACACGTTGGATTCCTGGAGTGTGTTACTGTGATTTTTAAACACTTGGTAGATTATAATGTTATCACTGTGGTCATTTTTCTGTCTCTATCACGACTGAGCCACTTTCATCAATACTTTCAAACAATACTACTGGAACTGGGATGAATAATAAAGTAGCTTAGACACTGGCCTTCTATCCTTGTGATCTAGGGACAAGTCCAGCCAAGACTGAGGGGGAGAAAGTCTCTTCTATCTGCAAGAAATGCATTTGGCTAGTATCCACACAACAGCCTAAAATAGTGCCAAGCTGGCAGCCTATTTTGGAGACCATAGGATGGTTTGTTAGGGAACTACCACACTGATGCAGTACAGGGGGCTCTCTTCTGATGTGGCAGTTAAGGATGTTGTTGAAACAGAATAAAAACAGTGCACTGAACCATATACACCTGGCCTTCAGATGCTTGGGACACCTAGCATGTGCCTGAAATGCAAAGTGCAGCAACAAGACATTATAAACACTAACAGTACTTTGGTGAGCACGAAACTCACCAGGTGAGGTGAAAATGAGTGCACTTGACATCAAGGCTGCATTTGATCGAGTGTGGCATCAAGGAGCCCTAGCAAAACTGAAGTCAATGGGAATTAGGAGGAAAACTCTCCACTGGTTGGAGTCATGCCTAACACAAAGGAAGATGGCTGCGGTTGTTGGAAGTCAATCATCTTGGTCCCAGGGCATCACTGCAGGAGTTCCTCAGGGTAATGTCCTAGGCCCAACCATATTCAGCTGCTTCATCAATGACCTTCCCTCCATCATAAAGTCAGAAGTGGGGATGTTGGCTTATGATTGTACAATGTTCAGATACTGAAGCAGTGTGTGTCATATGCAGAAAGATCAAGCTTAGGCTGATAAAGTGTAGGTAACGTTCATGTCACACAAGTGCCAGGCAATGACCATCTCCAGCAAATAAGAATCTAACCATCACCCCCTGACATTCAGTGGCGTTAACACCGCTGAATCTCCCTCTATCAACATGCTGGGGGTTATCACTGACCAGAAACTGAACTGAACATAAATACTGTGACTGCAAGAGAGTGTAATTCACTCCTGACTTAAACCATGTAGATGGTGGACAGGCTTTGGGGAGTTGGAGAGTGATGGAATATTCTTCTCCACTTGCCTGGATGAGTGCAACTCCAACAACACTCAAGAAGTTCAACACCATCCAGGACAAAGCAGCCCACTGGATTGGCATCCCATCCTCCATCTTAGACATTCACCTCCTCCACCACCAATGCACAGTGGCAACAGTGTGTGCCATCTACATGATGCACTGCAGCAACTCACCAAGACTCCTTCGACAGCACCTTCCAAACCTACAACCTCTACCACCTAGAAGGATAAGAACAGCAGATGCATGGGAACACCACCACCTGCTATTGCCTCTCCATGCCACTCATCATTGTGACTTGGAACTATATCACCATTCCTTCATTGTTGCTGGGTCAAAATCCTAAAACTCCCTTCCTAACAGCACTGTGGGTGTACCTACACCAGATGGACTGCAGCGGTTCAAGGCGGCAGCTCACCACCACCTTCTCAAAAAAAAATTAGGGATGAGCAATGAATGCTGGCCTAGCCAGGGATGCCCATATCCCATGAAAGAATAAATATAAATATAAAAACTCACAAGCAAAACACTAAAATGACCAGCTGTGTTACAGTGTGTCAGATTTGGAACTTGGCAGCAGGCATTTAAGAAACTTCTAATTTTGCAAATACTCTATTACCAAAGAAATCTCTGGCTCGTTCATAAAGTCTGTGCTGTTACAAGATGACATCAGTGCAGGACCAACACTTCCTTTTTTAGGAAAAAAAGTTTAGAATAATATTTCTAAGTTAACAACTGAAAGCAGCCAAAAGCATTCTCCGCATTTTAAGAATTATAATCTGATAGGAACTCAGCTCTACAGTATGTATGGCCCACCCCTTCCTCGTTGCATATCCCACACTCCAGAGTTATTTTCTTCAGATCCTGAAAAATAAAAGGCACACATACCTTGGGTCTATTCCTGGTGTTGCTGGGATTAACGGATTCTAGATTTACTATATTAGCCTTCAAATCCCACCTGCACAAAATACATACCAGATTTACTGAACCTCCACAGGCTTAGACAGTGCAGCCATCTGTCCTGTGTTGCTGTAGATTAAAATTACTGTTGGTTTGTGTTTTCTTTCATATCTACTTGTGCCAAGATTGAATCTTGCCAAGTTCAATGCCATAATACCAGACTCGTTTCATACAGGAACTCTGTGACATTCTCAGTCTGGTTCCAGGAATGTGAGACAAAGAAAGTCAGAAAAATCCCAACATAGTGATAGTGCTCTGACAAACAGACACCCTGCAGAGTGCCACTGCACTCTGACTTGCACAGCTTCCTCAGAAGTTTTCTTTCCGTATTCCAGAATCCCCATATGCCCCCTCCAGGGAACGCCCCTCTAGCCCTTGCATAAGAAACGATCACTCATTCAGGGACTCGCGCTCCCTTCAGATGTGATTGGTACAGCAAATATAGAACTTGCTGCTTAAATCATTTTTATAAAAAAACAGCTGTATATGCATCCTGTGCATTTCCATTCTAGAGCATTAAACAATTTGCAGTAAACCTCAATGGTTAGAGTTAGGGTTAATGCACAACGTATCAGCATATTCCACAAACTCTACTTGCTGTTTGTTTCTGAGTTACACTGTTTTCTACTTTCGGTCTCGCACTCAATATTCAGGGCAGAAACATGTCCTAAACTGTACAGAATACAATTCCAACTACCTCCCACTAAATAAACTAGCTCCAATCAACTGAACGGGGCAGGGTGTTCACTATTAAATTGTAGAGAGGGAGGTGTCAGCTGTGGCTCAGTTCATAGCACCCTCGCCTTTGAATCAGAGGGTTGTGAGTTCATGTCCCACTCCCGGAAACCAAGAACTGTGATTGTACTCGAAAGAGTTGCAATCTGTGACTGTTGATAACTCGAAAGAGTTTCTTGAGGGGTCAGCTGTGGCTCAGTTCATAGCACCCTCGCCTTTGAATCAGAGGGTTGTGGGTTCATGTCCCACTCCCGGAAACCAAGAACTGTGAATGTACTCGAAAGATTAAATTGTAGAGAGGGAGGTGTCAGCTGTGGCTCAGTTCATAGCACCCTCGCCTTTGAATCAGAGGGTTGTGGGTTCATGTCCCACTCCCGGAAACCAAGAACTGTGAATGTACTCGAAAGATTAAATTGTAGAGAGGGAGGTGTCAGCTGTGGCTCAGTTCATAGCACCCTCGCCTTTGAATCAGAGGGTTGTGGGTTCATGTCCCACTCCCGGAAACCAAGAACTGTGATTGTACTCGAAAGAGTTGCAATAATATTAAATTGTAGAGAATAGTTAGTGAGGGTTGTGGAGACAGGTTATGTACCTGGTAACTCTTGTAGAGTTAAAACAATTAACTAAATTAACAATAACAAGGGAGAAATCAAGCACAGCCCCTAATTCAGGTCAGCTGTAAAATCAAGGAAAAACTTTAAAGGAACCTTACAAACATCAAACCAAAATGTGATTAAAGGGGTCAACAAAACACCCCAGTCCCCGCGGTGCCCACCGGGCACGGAAGGCCTCGATGGTGCCGGCAGACACCGCGTGCTCCCTTTCCAGGGACACCCGGCCACGAACGTAGCCGCGGAAGAGGGACAAACAATCGGGCAGGACTCCCCCCTCGATCGCCCGCTGCCTGGACCTGTTGATGGCCAACTTGGCCAAGCCCAGGAGCAGGTTCACGAGGAGGTCCTCCTCCTTCCCGACCCCCTTCCGCACCGGGTGTCCGTAGATCAGGAGCGTGGGACTGAAGTGCAAACAAAATAGTAACAAAAGGTTTTTTAAATAACTAAAAAGGGAGTGCAGTCTATAACACCCTATATAAACGTGGTCCACGGACTCCACAAGACCGCAAAAAAGGCAGGTGTCTTGGTAGTCCGTGAACCTACACATTCTACGGTTGTATGGGACTGCTGCATGCAACACCCTCCAACCTGGTAGGTGAGCACCTCATCTACCATTAGTGTCCATAGCTCCAGGTTACAACATGCCATGTACAAGTCTCAGACTCCTTAGGTGGGGGGAGGTGAGTTGACTGGGCAGCAGTGTGAATCAGATTGGTGCCAAAAGCAGGGGGGTTCAATCCCCGTTCCGGCTGGGGTGGATTCGGGACCTGCCTCCATGCTTTACCCATGGAGGAGGAGTTTGTGGCGCTGTGGGTCAGACCTGTCTTCAGGCAGACAAGTGGTGAAGACAAAGATGACAAGCTCATGTCCAACATACACCAGGGCTGCGTAGACACACGGTGCATTATTGTCAGCACCAAGTACACTGACTCAATAAACAGCTGAGAAAGATAGACCATGACATTCTCCTCACCTCTGCTATATCAAACTATTCTCATTTACAAATCAGCTCTAACTTGATCAGTCACATTAGCTGCATGAAAGTGGTGAAAATGAATGGAAAAGGTGGCAAAGGTGCACAAATCCTCAAGGAAGCTCCTCATAATCAGTGTTCTATAAATCCTAGAGAGAGAAAACCCATCCCTTGCTTCTTAACTCATTTCAGTTTAAAAGCAATATGAATCATTGAATAGGTCAAAGACTGCCTGCTTCACAGGATTAAGGATGGATCAACACCTGCAGTCAGACTTGTGTCTTTATAAGCATACACAAGAGCTTTTCCAGCAGTAACATGACTTATCAGTTTGGAAATTTCTGGCTGGGGAGTCTAGAACAAGGGGAGATAGTCTCGGAATAAGGCACTGGCCATTTAGAACTGAGATGAGGAGATATTTCTTCACAGGGGGTAGTAAATCTTTGGAATTCTCTGCCCCAGAAAGCTGCAGATGCTTATTCAAGGCTGAGATTGGTGGATTTTTGGGCACTAAGGGAATTAAGGGATTTGGGGATACGGCAGGGAAGTGGCGTTTAAGTGGAGGATCAGACATGACCTTATTGAATGGTGGAACAGGCTTGAGAAGCCGGATGGCCTACTCCTTCTCCTATCTCATGTTTTTTTTGTAAAATTCCATGCAGAAAGTTTCACTGCCCCACCTGTCTGGACTGATAACCCAATAATTTCTACAAGTCCTCTGTGCTCACAGCAATCAAAATGATCAGCTTTGAGAACTGTGTCTTCATTAGTGTCCATCATGGCTTCGTGGTAGCACTCTTATCTGAGTCAGAAGGTTCTGGGTTCAAGTCCCACTCCAAAGACTCGAGTATATAATCTAGGATGATGCTCCCTTGTGCAGTGCTGAGGGCGCACTGCAATGTCAGGCGTGTCTTCTTTTGGATTAGACATTAAACAAGAGCCTATATGCCCCCTCAGACAGATGTAAAAGATCTTGTGGCACTATTGGCAAAAAGGAATTCTGGCCAATATGTACCCTTCAACTAACATCACTAAATCAAATTAGCTGATCATTATCTTTCGCTGTTTGTGGGGCTGTGCACAAATTGGCTGTCACATCTCCTTTGTTACAACAGTGGCCACACTTAAAAAGGACTCTTTTGGTTGTAAACTGCTTTGTGATGTCCTGAGATCATGAGAAGTGCTATTATAAATGCAAGTCTTTCTTAAGTTTGTATAATTAGTAGATTACCAATTGGTGGCTCCTTCCCCTGAGCTCATAGGATACTTGTTTTCAAAACATCTTGTGATAAATGTTTCATATTATTGTTCCTTTCTGGTGTATAAAAAATGTCAGCTAAATTCTGCTAATTAAAGCATTCCTTAGTAATCCACCACCATGCTACAGTACATCACTTGGAGGGCCCAAAATTACAGTCATCAACCATACTGATCAGCCAAGAGAATAACAAGGAGCTCACACTTGGATTAACCTCTGACATCACATGCAAACAAGCTGGCCAAAAGTAACAAAGAACTCACAGCCATGAAACACAAATACACAACATCAACATAGATAACAGAGTATGAAAAGCAGAAAGCTATACACATTAAAGTGGAAACAACCGCTGGTTTTACACCAGCTGATTAAAATATTCAATTCCTGAAGTGCATTGGAAACACAAACAAAGCTGGAGAACAAACTTTTCATATCATCAAATCGGAGTCAAAGCAGTACTATTAAAAATGAATACACCTGCAGAATACCTGTCCCAGGATTATGGGAATTACTCAGTGCATCGAACAACCTCCTGTAACTCTTATTTATAAAGCTTTTGCAGGAACTATCCAATGCCATTTACCCAAGACTGGCCACCCTTAAATCATAACAGAACTGTCACTCACTTTCTAATTTATACAACCTGCAGCATTCATCTTCCTTTGGTGTCTACCCATTCAGCAATTCAGCAACTCATTAACTGCAATACCCTGCTAGCCTGATTAAGCACAAGCTATTATTAACTTCCAAACCAAAAAAAAACTATACCCATGCAACGTTTTCATTCTGCTTTGCTAACCTCAGCAGTCGAGTGAAAGCAGAACTAGAAGGAAAGCAGTTCAATGTCCTTTGTGTCTTAGAGCCATCCCATGCTCACAATTTGAATGTTCTCCAGGTGACTTTACTCTCAGAAACACCGTTGCTCCCATAAGCAAGCTCTCGCCCTCTATGAACTGAAGCGTGACTCATGCAAAATGTATCCAAAAGCATGATGTACCAGGATGAACAACATACTGCTGATAAAATCAATGGAAAACTTGCACTCTCCAACTGACAGGCAAAATAACAAAACGACAGGTTACATATCCCAGGCTATAAACTACGATTCAGATGATAAGAAAACTCAGATGAATAATCACAGCAGATTTCAAAACTTGATAATCCCCCATCCCAAAACAATATGAACATCCTGGAATTCTGCCAGTCTCTGTGGTGTTAAAGATGTACCTCAGACCAACACCTGTGTGCAAAGTTTGAATGAGAAATTGGCTATTCACTCAGTTTCCCATCCTGCCCACTGCCCTTTTCTTAATTCACTCATGGGATGCAAGTGTTGCTGGCAAGGCCAGCATTTATTACCCATCCCTAAGTCTAGACTGTGGGGCAGCTCGCCCAATTTTGACACAAGTCCCCATATGATAGTGAGAAGAACTTTGCACGATCGAATGGATAGGGTGTGCCTCTGTTGTTTCCGGTGCCTAAGTTGATGTTGGGTGGTCCATCCGATTTTATTCTTGTTCAACTTTTCTGTAACAGTTTAATACAAGTGGCTTGCTAGACCATTTCAGAGGGTAGTTAAGAATCAACCACATTGCTGTGGGTCTGAAGTCACATGTCCACCAAAGCAGGTAAGGATGGCAGTTTTCCTTGTCTGAAGGACATTTGTGAACCAAAATAGTTTTTATGGCAATTTGGTAGTTTCATGATCACCACTGAGACTAACTTTTTATTCCAGATTTAATTAATTAATTGAATTCAGGTTCCCCCCAGCTGCCTGACAAGAACTGAACTAAAATAACAAAGTGGGTGGTTCTGAAACATATATAAAATCAAGGTCGGTATTTGAGCCAAAAGCTGTTTCCTTTGCACCTCAGTAGATAGCCCTAATGAATTTTAAAAGGCTTGTACACTTATTACTAACTAAACCAACCAGATGACAAACTCAATCATCAGATTTCAGACAGGTAACTAAAATTGGATAGCAAGAAGTGTTCTGGTGGAATAAGAACAACCATGCAAGATAATATTACCATACTGAGGTCACTTCATTTCATCATAATTCTGTCACCTGCTCAACTCAAGCCAACCATGCTGACATTTTAAGTCAATGGTGAGCTTTTCAACTCAGCTTGACTTTTTTTAAATTTTCAAAATAAAACCATAGGAGCAAGAAGGTCAGACAAAAGGTTCCATTTCTGTCACTGTGGACAAACACTAAAATTAGAACAGCCAAAGAGTAAAGTTCTTGAGACATATGAGCAAACATGGTAATCATTGGAAAGAAATGCCATTCAGCCCATCTAGTTCATCTACATCAGCATACCCAAAGTTCCCTACTGCAGCAGCATTCAGTTCTTAAATGATTACAAGATTCTAACCTCCACCAAACCATCTGGGTGCCCATTCAGTGTGCGAAGAAACTCCCAATATCAATCCTAAATTTGATTTAGGATTAAACTAAATCCTCTTGTTCCAATCTCGCAAATTAATTTAAAATATTCTAATTTACCATTTCAATTCTATTTACTACATTATATAGCTCTATCAAAGGGCTTCTCAAACTGTGGGTCAATGAGGTTTTGGGGTTGCAAGCTCAAAGGCAGCAATGGCAACAGTGGAGATTGGACTGAATGTCATCAGCTGCAAGGTCCATTTAAATCCTTTTTTTTAAGGCTGTGTATGCTGATTGTAGGCCCAGGTTAGTAGCTGCCATCTTTATAGGAGGAAATGTGCAGCAGGGTGCATGTGCAGCTGCCATCTTTATAGGGGGCAACGTGCAACATGAACCAAGCTTATTTACATCAAGAACTTTGTACCATGCATCAAAATAAAGTGGCTGTCAGTACTTTGCAAAATCATTTGGTTCTGCGATGTCATTAATCCGCTCCATTTTTCCAATACTTCCTCTATTTATCTCTCTCTCCATCTAAGTCTCTCAGCATCTGTCTCTGCACGTGTCTCTCTCTCGTTTTCTTTTTGTGTGGCTCATTCATTATATTTGCATCACACTAGCATATTCTCTCTCTCTCTCTCATCTGCTCTCTATTTCTGCATCTGTCTGCCCCTCTCTTTCAGTTTCTCTCTCCTTGCCTGTCTCTGTTACTCTCTCTCAGTTCTGTCTTTCTCCCTGGATCTCTGTGCTTTGAGTCACTGTCCCTGTGTGTTCACAATGCTTATAAATTGCAAGACAACAAAAATCATTAGTGAGTTGAAGCATAGGCCACTCTATTGGGTCACTAACCCTGTAGGAGCAAGGCAAAGGTTCAAAATGTTGCCCCGAAGAGCCAGCCCCGGGCACCATCCGGTCACCAAGCCTTAACACTGGACAGAAGGTCGGATCTGCTCACTTCAAAGGGCGGGTGGAAGGTATCTGCAAGCCACAGATGCTGGTGTTGGTGCCCAGAAGTTGGCTCTCTGCCACGACATGGAACAGCAGAGAGTCGGAATACCACTTTTCAGGCAATAACTCCAAGGCACAACTTGCTACCTGGGTCATGCTGCTGTGGGACATAGCAGAGGGCAAGAGTTGTCAATGCTGGGAATGGTAGTGCCAAAGCCCACAAAGTTTGGCCTACTTAAAATCACCGGTAACCAGTGCTTGATTTCTGCCCATGCACAGACCAGTGCAGACTTGGACGGGTATCAGCAGCTGTCTTGCACGCCCATATTGCATTGGCAGGAGACACTTTTTTCTAACGGTGGGTGTGGCCTAACTGACCGATCTTGGAGCAGGAATTGGGCCTCCAAAAAAGCCACTGAAAAGGTTTCTTTTAAAAAACTTCCATTAAACGCTTCTCCCTCAAATTCCTCCCTGCCCCTTGCCCTCAAATCCCTCCTCACCCCCTCCATACGAACGAGGAGGAGTACGCCATTCAGGCCTTCAAGAGTGTCCTGCAGTCAGCATCACAGTGAAGCAGTCTGGGAAGAGTGTCCTGCAGTCGGCATCTCAGTGAAGCAGTCTGGGAAGAGTGTCCTGTATTCAGCATCGCGGTGAAGCAGTCAGTTCTTGTTGAAAATAACAAGAGTAACATCACAAGACAGCGTGATAATGCAGCGGAGAGATCAGAACCAGCACGAGTGCGGGGAAGCTTCAAAAAGTGACGACAGCACAAAGGTGAGAGCTGATTGGTGAGCAGTGGGTAAGTGTTTTTCTCCAGTTTAATATAGATTAAGCCAAAGAAAGGTAAGTGTTCTAGTTTTTATTTAAAGTACATAAATAATATAACTTTTTTTTTAAACTGTATGTAACTTAAAGGGTTTTTTTCAACTAGAGGCAGGGCAGAGCAGTTCAGTCCAGTGTTATGTACCGCCCGCAGCATGTGGGAAGTCCTAGACGTTCCTTGTGCTCTGACCAACGTGTGCAGGAAGTGCCACCAGCTGCAGCTATTTGAGCTCCAAGTGTCGGAGCTTGAGTAGCCACTGGAGGCACTGAGGTGCATCCGCAAGGCTGAAAAGTTTCATGGATAGCATATTTTTAGACGTGGTCACCTCACAGCTTACGGAAGTGCAGACAGAGGAGGAATGTGTGGCGATCAGTCAGAAGAAAGGTGTCAAGCAGGTAGTCAGGAAATCCCCAGGGTATATCTTACTCTAGAACCGTTTTTCTGTGTTGGAAATTAGTGAGAGCGACGGTTCCTCTGGGCAGTGCAGCCATGCTCTTGGCACTGCCTGGCGAAGCTGCACCGGGGTGGGGGGAGAGAGAACAATGGTGGTAGGAGACACACAATAGCAAGGGGGACAGGTTTCTGCAGCTGCAGACGTGATTCCAGGATGGTATGTTGCCTCCCTGAAGCCAGGGTCAAGGGTGTCACTGAACGGCTGCAAGGCATTCTAAAGGGGGAGGGCAAACAGACAGAGATCGTGGGACATATTTGTACCAACGACATAGGTAGAAAGATGAGGTCCTGCAAGCAGAATTTAGGGAGCTAGGAAGGTTAAAAAACAGGACCTCAAAAGGTAGTAATCTCTGGATTACCTCCAGTGCCATGCACTAGTGAGTACAGAAATAGGAGGTTAGTCCAGATGAATGTGTGGCTGAAGAGAAGGTGCAGGAGGGAGGGCTTTAGATTTCTGGGACAATGGGACAGTTTCTGGGGGCAGTAGGACCTATATAAGGCAGATGGGATGCACAAGAATCGGAATGGGACCAACATCCTTACAGGAAGGTTTGCTAGTGCTCTTGGGGAGGGTTTAAACTAACTTGGCAGGGGGATGGGATCCTGAGAGAAGGTTCAGCAGGGGGAGATGCACAGCCAAAATTAGGAGAGAGAGCAACTAAGTCTGGAAGGCATAGAAAGTATAGGCCCGTTAAGGCACAAGGGAGTTTGGCAAGGTTGGATGGTATTTATTTTAATGCAAGGAATCTGACGACCAAGGTAGATGAGTTGAGGGCACAAATTAACACATGGAAGATGATATTGCTGTCACAGAGACATGCATGAGAAGGGGAGGCAGGATTGGCAGCTCAATATTCCAGGATATAGGGTGTTCAGGCAAGTCAGGGAAGGAGGGAAGGAGGTAAAAGAGGATGGGGTGTCGCAATATTGATCAAGGAATCAATCACAGCAGTAAGGAGGGATGACATCTTAGAAGGCTCCTCAAATGAAGCCATATGGGTAGAACTGAAAAACAAAAAAGGAACAATCGCATTGCTGGGAGTGTACTATAGGCCCCCAAACAGTCAGAGAGAAGTAGAAGAGCAGACAGGTGGGCAAATTTCAGAGAAGTGTAAAAATAATAGGGTAGTAATAGTGGGGATTTAAACTTCCCCAACATTAACTGGGTTAGTCATAGTGTGATAGGTTTACAGGGAGCGGAATTCTTAAAATGCATCCAGGAGAGCTTTTTCAGCCAGTACGTAGAAGCTCTAGGGAATGAAGCCGGGGTAGAGGTTTCAGTGGGGGAGCATTTTGCAGGCGGTGATCATAACTCCATTAGATTCAAGGTTGTTATAGAAAAGGAGAAGGATGGGCCAGAAATCAGAGATCAAAATTGGGAGAAGGCCAATTTTAATAAGATTAGATATGATTTGGCTAGAGTGGACTGGGAGCGGCTAGTTTTAGGTAAATCTGCGTCAGAGTAGTTGGACTCATTCAAGAAGGAAATAGGGAGAGTACAGGGCCAACATATTCCAGTAAAGACAAAGGGTGGGACTAACAAATCCAGGGAACCCTGGATGTTGAGGGATATACAGGAATGGTAAAGAGAAAAAGGGAAGCTTATGGCAGATACCGAGGGCTCAAAACAGCGGAAGCCCGGGAGGAGTATAGAATATATGGGGGGAAACTTAAAAAGGAGATTAGGAGAACAAAAAGGGGGCATGAAAAAACACTGGCAGGTAAAATAAAGGAACATCCAAAGTTATTTTACAAGTACATTAAAAGTAAGAGGATAACTCGGGAAAGGGTAGGGCCCATTAAGGACCATAGTGGTAATTTGTGTGTGGAGCCGGAAGGTGTAGGTAGGGTTCTGAATGAATACTTTATGTCGGTGTTCACAGGTGAGAGGGACGATGTGGGTATGGAAATCAGGCAGAAGGACTGTCATATAATTAAAGAAATTAACATAGAAAGGGAGGAGGTTCTAAGTGGTCTGGCAGGCTTAAAAGTAGATAACTATACAGGCCCAGGTGTAATGTATTCCAAGCTGTTGAGTGAGGCAAGGTAGGAGATAGCAGGGGGGTTGGCAGTAATTTTCAATACCTCTCTGACTACAGGAGAGATGCCAGAGGACTGGAGGACAACCAATGTAGTACCGTTATTCAAGAAGGGAGGAAGGGATAAACCAGGGAATTACAGGCCAGTCAGTCTAACCTCAGTGGTGGAGAAACTATTGGAAGCAATTCTGAGGGGCAGAATTAATCTACACTTGGAGAGGCAGGGAGTATTCAAGGACAGTCAGTTTGGCTTTGTTAAGGGGAGGGCATCTCTGACCAATTTGATTGAATTTTTTGAAGAGGTGACCAGGTGTGTAGATGAGGGCAATGCATTTGACGTAGTCGACTTGGACTTCAGCAAGGCTTTTGATAAGGTCCTGCATGGGAGACAGATAACGAAGGTATGAGCCCATGGGATCCAAGGCAATTTGGCAAATTGGATCCAGAATTGGCTGAGTGGCAGAAAGCAGAGGGTGACGGTCAAGGGGTGTTTTTGTGATTGGATGCTGTGTCCAGTGGGGTTCCACAGGGATCGGTGTTGGGTCTCTTGCTGTTTCTGGTATACATAAACGACTTAGACTTGAATGTAGGAAGGCTGATCTGTAAGTTCACGGATGACACAAAAATTGGTGGGGTAGTAAAGAGTGAGGAGGATAGACTGAGATTACAGGAGGATATAGACGGGCTGGTCAGATGGGCTGATCAGTGGCAAATGGAATTTAATCAGGATAAATGTGAGGTCATGCAATTGGGAAGGACAAACAAGGCACGGGAATACACGATGAATGGGAAGTACCAAGGATCAGAGGGACCTTGGTGTGCATGTCCACCGGTCCCTTAAGGTAGTGGGACAGGTAAATAAGGCAGTTAAGAAGGCATATGGGATACTCGCCTTTATTAGCCGAGGCATAGAACATAAGAGCAGGGAGGTAATGATGGAACTATATAAAACGCCATTTAGGCCACAGCTAGACTATTGCGTGCAGTCCTGGAATCTGCATTATGGGAAGGATGTGATTGCACTAGAGAGAGTGCAGAGGAGATTTATCAGGATGTTGCCTAGGCTGGAGAGCTTTAGTTATGAGGAGAGATTGGATACTGCTGCAGCAGTAGAGGCGACAAGGGAGAGGAATGTCTGGTAAGTAGTACTGGGTAAGGTCGGGTAAGTATTTGCTACTTTTATCGCTTATAGTTTAAGGTCTTTTTGTGATTTATAGTTTGTATATTCTGTAGTAACGAGGATCAGGAAAGGAGGGCCCTAGAGTAATTGATTCAAAAGGTTTAATTTAAAGGGATAAGTCATGGCAGGAGAGCTCAAAGCTGTGGTGTGCTCCTCATGCTCCATGTGGGAAGCCGGAAACATGTCCAGTGCCCGGGACCAGCATGTGTGCAGAAAGTGTGTCCAGCTGCAGCTCCTGGAAGCTCGGGTTTCAGAGCTGGAACAGCGGCTGGAGACACTGTGGAGCATCCGTGAGTCGGAGAGCATCGTGGATAGCACGTTTAGAGAGGTGGTCACACCGCAGCTGAAGGGACTTGAAGGAGGAAGGGAATGGGTGCCCACCAGGCTGTCCAAGAAAAACAGGCAGGTAGTTCAGGAGTCCCCTGGGGTCCCGCTCGCAAATCAGCATTCCATTTTGGAGGCTGATGAGGGCACTGGTTCCTCCAGGGAGTGCAGGCAGAGCCAAGCTTCTGGCACCACAAGCAGCCTGTCTGGGAAGAGCAAAAGTAAGAGGGAATTCTATAGTCAGGGGAACAGATAGGCACTACTGTGGCCGTCAACGTGACACCAGTACAGTGTGTTGCCTCCCTGGTGCCAGGGTCCGGGATGTCACTGAATTGCTGCAGGGCATCCTGAAGGGGGAGGCTGATAAGGCAGAGGTCATGGTACATGTTGGTACCAATGACAAAGGTAGAAAGAGGGATGAGATCTTGCATCAAGAATTCAGGGAGTTAGGCAGTAGACTAAAAAGCAGGACCTCTCGGGTTGTAACCTCTGGATTACTCCCAGTGCCATGTACTAGCAAGCACAAAAATAGGAGAATAGCGCAGATGAATGCGTGGCTTAAGAGTTGGTGCAGGAGGGAGGGTTTTAGATTCCCAGATCACTGGGACCATTTCTGGGGAAGGTGGGACCTGTACAAGCGGGACGGTCTACATCTGAACCAGAGCGGGACTAGCATTCTTGCGGGCGGGTTTGCTAGTGCTGTCGGGAGGAGTTTAAACTAATTTGGCAGAGGGAGGGGACACAGATTGTTAGCAGAATAGGGACACATCATAATACAGTAAAACAATCAAGTCAGACTGAGTACAGCTGCATTAGTTTCAAGGGAGTACAGCAAGGCTAGATGGCCTCTACTTTAATGCCAGGAGTATTACAGGTAAAACAGGTGAGTTAAGGGTGAGGAATGACAAGTGAAATTGAGATATAGTAGCCATCACTGAGATGTGGTTGAGGGAGGAGCAGGAGTGACAGCTCAACATTCCAGGATATAGAATCTTCAGGCGAGACAGGGGAGGGGGTAAAAGAGGAGGAGGCATTGCATTATTCGTTAAGGAGTTAGGTACTGCAGTAAGGAGAGATGATATCTTGGAGGGGGCATCGAATGAAGCTTTGTGGGTAGAGTTTAGGAATAAAAAAGGGGCAGCCACATTGTTAGGTGTTTATTATAGACCCCCAAATATTCAGCAGGAAATTGAGGAGTAAATATGTGCACAATTTGCGGAGGTGTGTAAAAACAATGTGTAAAAACAATAACAATAGGGTAATCATATCAGGTGATTTCAACTTTCCCAACATTAATTGGGATGGGCAGTGTTAAGGGCTTGGGTGGAGTGGATTTCTTGAAATGTGTACAGGAGAACTTTTTAGATCAATATGTAGAGGGTCCAACAAGGGACGGCGCAGTGCTGGACCTAATTCTGGGGAATGAAGCCGGACAGGTGGCTGAGGTGGTGGTGGGCGAGCATTTTAGCGATAGCGACTACAACATGGTACAATTTAAGCTTGTTATGGACAAAGAAATAGACAAGTTGCAAAAAAATGTTTTGGATTGGGAGAGAGTGGATTTTAGTAAAATAAAGCAGGATCTGGCCAAGGTGGACTGGGAACAGCTACTTCTGGGGAAATCTACAGAAGAGCAGTGGGGGGCGTTCAAAAAGGAAATGGGGAGGGTACAGGCTCAACATATTCCCTCTAGGGTGACAGGAAGGAGTAACAAGCCCAGAGAACCATGGATGACCAGAGATATTCAGGATACGATGAGAAGGAAAAGAGAGGCTTTTAGCAGGTGCAAGGGGAGCAAATCAGTGGAGGCATTAGTGGAGTACAGAAAGTGCAGGGTGGAGCTTGAGAAAGCAATTCAGAGAGCAAAGAGGGAATATGAGGGAGCTTTGGCAGGTAAAAATAGGGAAAATTCCAAGATATTGTATAAGTATGTCAATGGGAAGAGGATAGGCAGGGAAAGAGTAGGGCCCATTAGGAACCAAGGGGGCAATCTATGGGTGGAGCCAGAGGACATCGCTAGAGTGTTGAACGAATAGGTCACATCCGTCTTCACCCAAGAGAATGAGAATGAAGGTATGGAACTCGGGGAGAGAGACTGCGAGGTTCTTCAGCAAATTGATATAGGGAGTGACAAAGTATTGGCAGGCTTAAAAGTGGACAAATCTCCAGGTCCGGATGATTTGTGTCCCAGGCTGCTGAGGGAGGCAAGGGAGGAGATTGCAGGGGCTCTGACCCAAATTTTTAATTCCTCTCTGGCCACGGGGGAGGTGCCAGAGGACTGGAGAACAGCTAATGTGCTCCTGCTATTTAAGAAGGGTTGTAGAGATAAACCAGGGAACTACAGACCAGTGAGTTTCAGTGGTAGGGAAACTATTGGAGAAAATTCTGAAGGAGGGAATCTGTCTCCACTTGGAGAGGCAAGGTTTGATCAGGGATAGTCAGCATGGCTTTGTCAGAGGGAGGTCATGCCTAACAAATTTGATTGAATTTTTTGAGGAGGTGACCAGGTGTGTAGCTGAGGGTAGTGCAGTTGAAGTAGTTTATATGGATTTCAGCAAAGCCTTTGACAAGATCCCACATGGGAGACTTATAAAGGCAGCAAATGCACATGGGATACAGGGTAATTTGATAAGGTGGATTCAAAATTGGCTTAGTTGTAGGAGACAGAGGGTGGTGACAGAAGCTGCTTTAGGTGACTGGAAGCCAGTTGCCAGTGGCAAACCACAGGGATCTATCCTGGGTCCCTTATTATTCGTCATTTATATAAACGACATAGATGACTATGTGGGGAGTAGGATTAGTAAGTTTGCGGATGACACAAAGATTGGCCGGGTGGTTAACAGTGAGGCTGAGTGTCTTGGGCTACAGGAAGATATAGATGGGATGGTCAAATGGGCAGGTAAGTGGCAGATGGAATTTAACCCTGAAAAGTGTGAGGTGATACACTTTGGAAGGAGTAATTTGACAAGGAAGTATTCAATGATCGGCATGATACTAGGAAGTTCTGAGGAACAAAGGGACCTTGGTGTGTGTGCCCACAGATCTCTGAAGGCGGAGGGGCATGTTAGTGGGGTGGTTAAAAAGGCATATGGGACACTTGCCTTTCTTAATCGAGGCATAGATTACAAAAGTAGGGAGGTCATGTTGGAGTTGTCTAGAACCTTGGTGAGGCCACAGCTGGAGTACTGTGTGTAGCTCTGGTCGCCACATTATAGGAAGGATGTGATTGCACTGGAGGGGGTGCAGGGGAGATCCACCAGGATGTTGCCTGGGATGAAACATTTAAGTTATGAAGAGAGGTTGGATAGACTTGGGTTGTTTTCGTTGGAGCAGAGAAGACTGAGGGGTGACCTGACCGAGGTGTACAAGATTATGAGGGGCATGGACAGGGTGGATAGGGAGCAGCTGTTCCCCTTAGTTGAAGGGTCAGTCACGAGGGGACACAAGTTCAAGGTGAGGGGCAGGAGGTTTGGGGGGGATGTGAGGAAAAACGTTTTTACCCAGAGGGTGGTGATGGTCTGGAATGCATTGCCTGCGAGGGTGGAGGAGGCGGGTTGCCTCACATCCTTTAAAAAGTACCTGGATGAGCACTTGGCAGGCCATAACATTCAAGGTTATGGGCCAAGTGCTGGTAAATGGGATTAGGTAGGTAGATCAGGTGTTTCTTACGTGTCGGTGCAGACTCAATGGGCCGAAGGTCCTCTTCTGCACTCTGTGATTCTGTGATAGACTGGGGTTATTTTCCCTGGGGCAGAGGAGATTGAGGGGGGACATGATTGAGGTGTATAAAATTATGAGGGACATAGATAGGGTAGACAGGAGGGAACTTTTCCCCTTGGTGGAGGGATCAATAACCAGAGGGCATAGATTTACGGAAGGGGCAGGAGGTTTAGAGGGGATGAGAGGAAGAATTTTTTCACCCAGAGGGTGATGGGAATCTGGAATTCACTGCCTGAAAGGGTGGTAGAGGCAGAAACCCTCATAACATTTAAGGAGTATTTGGATGTGCAATCGCGATGCCATGGCATACATGGCTATGGGCCTAGTGCTGGAAAATGGGATTAGAATAGTTAGGTACTTGTTTGACCAGCGCAGACTCGATGGGCCAAAGGGCCTTTTTCTGTGCTGTAGTCGTCATGACTCTGACTCTGAGTCTCGAGGATTTTTATAAAACTAAATTAAACATTTATTAACACAAGAAAAATTGTAAGCACATACATTTGTCTACAAAATTACGATAATAACTACAAAAAATACCCTAATTAATCTGACTCTCCCGTTAAGGCAATAGTAAAACTCATATTTAAAGAGACACCTGGCAGAGCACACTCTGGATAGTCGAATTTGAAATGAGCTCTGGGTCCTCGGAGACAGACTTGAAGTTTACAGGCTGGAGGTTACTCACACTTGATGGATCTTAAAATGCCTCAGCCTTACACACAATCTCCATTTTGCTTTATACATATCTTTCTGTTTGAATGTAAATTTTCCATTGTATCACTCTTCTAACAATAACATCCTTTGATTCCACCAATTTTATTAAGCTGAAAAAAATAAACACATTGCTTGGATAGGTACAAGATTTCACCCATTGTTTAGAATGCTTTATTTAAAAATGCAAATTGCCCCCTTGACACCAATGTTTCTAAATTTCCCTGGGTTTATCTAAGTAACATCTCAAACCTACTTCTTTCTATACATCAAACCCTCTAGACCAGCTGGCTTTAATCCAATTAAGACAGACACACATGCACACAGACACCACTGAACTCTATTTAAAAAAAATAATTTCCAATAGCATTATAGACATTAATCTCTTCATGACAGGTCTCACTGATACCCTGTACAACTGAAGCATAACCTCCCTACTTTTGTATTCAATTCCTTAAATGATAACTTTCTATTCGTTTTCCTAATTACTTGCCATACCTGCATACTAGCCTTTTGTGATTCATGCACTAGGACACCCAGGTTTCTCTGCATCTCAGAGCTCCGCAATCTCTCACCATTTCTTCCTGCCAAAATGGACAATTTTACATTTTCCCACATTATACTCCACCTGCCAGATCTTTGTCCACTCACTTAACCCTTAACCTATCTTTTTGTAGCCTCCTGTCCTCTTCACAACTTACTTTCCTACCTATCTGTGTCAGCAGAAAATTTGGCAACCATCCCTTCAATCCCTTCATCCAAGTCATTTTTATAGATTGTAAACGATTGAGGTTCCAGCAGTGATGTGGCATGCCACTCGTTACTTCTTGCCAACCTGAAAAAGAACCATTTATGTCTACTCTCTGCTTCCTGTTCACCAGCCAATCTTCTATCCATGCCAATATGTTACCTCCATACCTTGAGCTTTTATTTTCTGCAATAACCTTTGATGTGGCACTTCATCAAATGCCTTCTGGAAATCTAAGTACAACCACTGGTTACCCCTTTATCAACAACACATGTTGCTTCCTCAAAGAACTCCAATAAATTGGTTAAATATGATTTCCCTTTCACAAAACCATGTTAACTCTGTCTGATAGCCTTAAGCTCATCCAAGTGTCCTATAAAATCGTTAATAATAGCTTCTAATATTTTCCCTATGATGTTAGGCTAACTAGCCTGTAGTTTCCTACTTTTTGTCTCCCTCCCTTTTTAAATAATGAAGTTACATTTGCTATCTTCCAATCCAATGGGAGCTTCTCCCGAATCTAGGGAGTTTTGGAAAATTAAAACCAGTGCATCAACTATCCCACTAGACATTTCTTTTAAGACCCTAGGATGAAGTCCATCAGGACCTGGGCTCGTCAGCCCGCAGCTCCGACAATTTACTCAGTACCACGTCTCTGGTGACTGTAATTTTCCTGACTTCCTTCCCCACTTCCATTTCCTGGTTTATAGCCGTTTCTGGGATGTTACTTGTATCCTCCATAGTGAAAACTGATGCAAAGTACCTGTCCAATTCATCTACCATCTCCTTGTTTCCATTATCAATTCTCCAGACTCACTTTCTTTAGCACCAATGCTCACTTTGTTAACTCTTTTCTGTTTTAAATATTTAAATACCATCTGTTTTTATATTTCTGGCTAGCTTTCTCTCATACTCTTTTTCCCTTCTTATTAGTCTTTTAGTCATTCTTTGCTGTTACCTATATTCTGTCCAATCTTCTGACCTGCCACCTGTCTTCGCACAATTGTATGCTTTTTCTTTAAGTTTGATACTGTCTTCAGCCTTTGTAGTTAACCACAGATGTCAGTCCCTTGGACTTATTCTTACTCCTTGGAATGTATCTATTCTGTGCATTCTGAAATGTGCCTTTAAATATTAGCCACTGCATCTCGATTGACCCGTCACCTAATTTGCCAATTCACTTTAGCCAGCTCAGCTTTCACGCCCTAATAATTGCCTTTTTAAGTTTAAAAACTTAGTCTCGGACCCACTCCTCTCTCCCTCAAACTGAATGCAAAATTCAATCATATTTTGGTCACTGTTACATAGAGGTGCCTTCACTATGAGATAATTAATTACTCCCATCTCGTTGCACAATATCAGATCTAGTATAGCCTGCTCTCTGGTTGGATCTAGAACTTGCTGTTCTAAGAAACTAACCCGAAAACATTCAATGTACTCATCTCGGCTATCTTTGCCCATCTGACTTTTCCAGTCTATATGTATATTAAAATCTTGCCCTCACAAATCTTTCCCTGCCCCCCTCTCCCTCACAAATCCCTGCCCCCTCACCCTCAAATCTCTACCCCCACTCTCCCCGAGCTTTCTCAGATCTAACTGCACACCTACCACCCCCCCCCCCTCCTCTCCTCTCTCCCCCCCCCCCCCCCCCCCCCGGGCTCTTATTCTGGGGTCATGGTAATTTACAAGCCTCAAAATGCTGTCACAGTAGGAACAAGTTTGGGAAGCCGTGCTCTATCAGATTGTCTCAGATACAGCTGAAAAGCTCAAGTTTCTCCAGCCTTTCCTCATTACTCAGTCCCCTCAACGGTGGGGGGTCTAGAACAAGAGGTCACAGTCTCAGGATACGGGGTAGGTCATGTAGGACTGAGATGATAAACGTCTTCACTCAGAAGGTGATGAGCCTGTGGCATTCTTTACCACAGAAGGCTGTGGAGGCCAAGTCACTGAATGTATTTAAGAAGGAAACAGATAGATTTCTAGAATCTAAAGGCGTCGAGGGCTATGGGGAGACACCAGGAGTATGGTGTTGTGATAGCGGGTCAGCCATGATCATATTGAATGGCAGAGCGGGTTCAAAGGGCCGAATGACCTGCTCCTATTTTCTATGTTTCTATGATCAGGCTCATGACTCTCTCTACACTGCCTTCACCCTTGTATGTTCCTCTTATCTCCTGACCAGAACCAGACCCAGTACTCAAAAGGTGGGTCTGATCAGAGTGGTGGTAGAGACCTCGGGTTTGAGAGTTGCTGAAGAACCATAGGACACACTGCGACCAGGGTCACCAGTGGTTGAAAGGTGGATGGGGTGATGATTGAGTTGAGTGCATTGCCCTGAATGGTGTTGAGCTTCTTAAAAGATGCTGCACCAATTCAGGGAAATGGAGAATATTTCATCAAAATCCTGATTTGTGCATTGTGTCGATGGTATAGAGGCTTTCAAGAGTCTGGAGATGAGCCATTCACTACAGAATGCCCAACCATGACATTTAATTGGTTGGCTTATTTGAGCTTCTATTCAATGGTGACCCCAGGATGTTGATGATGAGGGACTCAGCAATGGTAATAACATTGAATGTCAGGGGGTTTGGTAAGCTCTCTCTTGTTAGAGCTGACCATTTGTTTGATGCACATGTTACTTGCTGCATTCAGACACAGGCTGTTTCATTATCTGAGGAATTGGGAATGAAGCTGAACTTTGTGCAGTGTACAGCTCCACTTCTTACCTTCTGATGAACCAGCTAAAAATATTGGGTCTAGGGCCCTGCCCTTAGGAACTCTTGCAGCAATGTCTTAGGATTGAGATGATTGCCTCTGACTATCTCAACCATTTTCCTTTGTGCCAAGTCTGACTTCAGCCACTGGAAAGCTCTCAGTTTAATTCAGTTTTTCTAAGGCTCCTTGATGCCACACAGGAACAAATGCTGCCTTGTTGTCAAGGACAGTCATTCTCATCTTGCCAAGGATATAATAAGGTTTGAAGGCATTGGCCCTAGCAGAGCCTAAACTGGCCAGTGGTGACCAAGTTATTTGTGATAAAGTGCCATTTCCAACTCCTTCCACTGAAATACTTTACCTTTTGAAGTTGGGAACCCTTCACAGCTGAGTGTTTAGTTAAGTCATCAAAAGGAGGGGTATCTATACTGCATGATATAGCTCTAGCTCCATTAGCATGGGGGCCAGGGAGGGTGTAGTTGCGGGGCTGATTAAATGTGAGACTATATCACATGCTGGTGATTGAGAGTAGACTGATGGGGCAGTAGTTGGCCAGGTTAGATTTGTCCTGCTTTTTACGAACAGCATATCCGACAATTTTCCACATTGATGTGTAGGTGCCAGAATTGTAAATGTACTAGAACAACTTGGCTGGAGGTACAGCTGGTTCTTCAGTACTATGGCCAGGATTTTGGCCTTTGCTGTGTTTCCAGTGGGCTCAGCCATTTCTTGTCACATGAGGTGAATCAGTTGGTTGAAGACATGGTGAGGACCTTAGGAGGAATCTAAGAAAGCTCATCCACTCGACATTTCTAGCTGAAGACTACTGCAAAGGCTTGTTGTCTTTTGCACTCAGTTGCTGGGATTTTCCATTATTGAAGACGGGGATATTTTGCAGCCTCCTTCTCCCCTTGTTCGTTGTTTAATAGAAGGAGCTTAGAGTTCCTATGAATGAAGTAACCTAGATGGCATCCTAAAATTCTGCAAAGCTGAATACACCTCAGAAATAGACCTAATCCACTTCTGCTCAATACTGAGAAAATGTTAGCCCAAACATTTGCAAACATCACATTACACACAGCAAAACTGACTATCAAGCCCACATTACCTCCAACTAACCAGTAACATGCTATGCAGTCTAGCTCTGACCAGAGCTGTGACGCTGGAGTAACAGTACACCTCAGCTTCTACCAGTTGCATGTAGGTATCAGGGATATCATGGAAACACAAGCCAGTGTAGTGCTTGGTCACCGAAACCACTTCAATTACTGTAAACAGGACAGTTCACTCCTGCAAGAAAATTAGGCAACCCAAGGACTTCAGCGTGACAGAAGCCTGCAGTGTCACCAATTAGGTGTTGTATCTGGCCACTCCCAATTTACTTAGATGAACTGATAAAAAGCAAAGCAAGTGCAGGGTTCATAGCTTATGCCTTAATGCAAGCACCCCACCCACTGACAAACCCAGTAATATCAGAAACAGAACAGCAAGAACACAGCTACTTAAAAACATTCAGATTGAAAAAAACTGTCTCAGATACTTTTTTACATCCCAGACACATTCACAGGAAGTCAATGCTGAGGAAGACTGTTAGTGAATCTCAAATCCAGTTAACAAGGCTCAAGGGCAGTCACGTCAGCTTGAATTTATAACCACAGTGAGCTAACTATAGTTTGACCATTTAGTGTTCAAACAATGAAAAGCAGGTGGAGCTACTTTTGGAAGGCTTTGGCACTCCCAGATTTGTGGCGTGCCAACAATGAACTGTGAACTGTGGTTCGTTTTATAAATTTACACTACCATCCACTCTTATTCAAGGCAGGACAATAAGGAGCAGTCTCCTCAAACACTGCATCGCCTTATCTCAAAATTACCACACTCTTTCAGAGCTTACAGTTCCCAGAGAAACAGTGCTCCTAGCACATCGGAAACGTGTAACATTTTGAACAGCAAAACAAGGTGTGCATCTGGAAGTCTGATGTTGGACTGCTGAATATTGACATTACTTTTCATCATTAACTTAAACTCTCACCCTTTTTGCAACACTGTCTAGAGTAGGGCTCCTCTCATTAAATGAGAAGGCACAAAACATGGTCAGAAATTGACTTTCCTGAAACACAAGCCTCTTACCCCTTAGTAACTGCAGTTGTCACACTTTATATTAGAAGAGTACCCAAAGGTAGAGTGAAATCCATCAGTACATTGTCCAACGACTAGAGTCTCCAGCAGACTCATGGGATGACAGTCTCTTAACTCTTAAGTCAGTGAAGTCCCTGAACCACTATAGACCCACAGAAATAAGAGTCTACAAATGCTTCCTCAGATCAATGTTTCACCAAATTAAACACATGGATCCTATCCCTCATATTTCCATTGATTTTAACAACTGGATGTCTGCTTTCCACAGTGGAACCCCATGTGAACAGCACCCAACTGAATAAAAAGGGGAAGAGTGATGCAAAGATGACACACACACACACACACACACACCCCCCCACCCCCCAGATAGGAGAAGCATGTGATATAGTCGCACATTTCATCTGCGCCGCAACTACACCCTCCCTGGCCCCCATGCTAATGGAGCTAGAGCTATATCATGCAATATAGATGCCCCTCCTTTTGATGACTTAACTAAACACTCAGCTGTGAAGCGTTCCCAACTTCAAAAGGTAAAGTATTTCAGTTAGAGTGGCAACATTGATTGACAGCTAAGTCATTCCACTACATACAGGTAAAGGGAGATGACCAGGGAACACCAGGCTTGGTGTGTTTTTAGTCCACCTTCCATAAAGGCAGCAGAATATATGTAGTAGCATGTATAAGCTTATAATGGGTACTAGATGCAGTCAGGTCTCCATTTTATGATCTACTGTTTAGCTATTGGGCAGAAAAACTGCAAGCGGAATCACAGGGACGAGTGACTGCTGATACTGATCTTGGATGTCTGGCACAAGCCCAAAAGTCAAAGTGGATAGGACAGTGGCAAAATCCTTACACTGATTATCCCAGGACAAGTAGATGGACAGTCAATTTATGCATCACTGACCAGAACTGAAGTGGCCAGGGCTCTGGAAAACAAAGTTACTACAGATTCCATCTTATTGGACAAAGAGTTCGTGGTCATTTTTGGATCTCAAAGCTGTGTTCATAGATTGATTCTCTCACTTGTCTTATTACCCTGGGGATTTGATCAGCAAAACAACTACAAGAGGGAAGGAACAGTTCAGAGACAGATAGGCAATATGTTGTTTTGATGTGAGAAAGTAGATATTTTATATGAAATTGTGAAGGGACCAACTCAATCTGACGTCTCTATACATTCTTACACAAATTTTATATTCTTAAAATAAAGGCATGCAATTTCAGAGCTTTAACAGAATAGAAGCTGATTACATACAACTGGTTTACAGGAAAACATTAAATATCACAAAATATTGCTAATTGATTGGGCAATTGAAAATTGATTTTCAGAACCCATCCTCAAAAGTACCCTCTTCTCATGTGGACTCTTGGTATTTCTCTTCAAACACAAATAAAACAGCTTCAGAACTTCACCACAGACACCACATCCTCCACCCACAGCACGTCACCTGAACTCCCCACACACATCCTCTTTCAAAGGGCAGCATCTCAATTCCTCCAGCAGGCCTGTCTCATTGTCATCGTGCGTTATTGCAACACATAGCAACATTTTTTGAAAAACAGGTTCCTTCTACAAAGTGACTAAGCAGGAGGTTGAGGGATGAAAGGTAAAACAAAATCATGGATGTTAATAAAATACAATTTTTAAATGAGGGTTTTTTTCCACTCAAAGTACTGAGCTGCTGGGGGTACATTCCTATAAACACCTATGGGTCATTCCTTACAGAGCTTGTTGGGATGAGGGAGGCAGGCACCAGAGCCAGATTCAGCCTTATCCTTATTTCACTGGCTACTGATCAAGATGAAGAACCATGTCTGTTGCCGAAACCTTAATCCTGTGACATGGAAGCCAAATACTGCACTCTTTCTTCCACTCTTGCTGGGCTAAACTAGCTTTGCATATCCTTAACTTTGGACTCTCAAAGGACAATTCTAACATATCCGAACAGTAGCCCAAAGGTATGTGTGAAGAGCCAATGACTCAACAAAACACAGCAACAGCTACAAGTGGCAACTCACCAAGACTCCTTCAACAGCACCTTCCAAACCACCACTGACAAGAACAAGGGCAGCAGATGTATGGGAACATTGCCACCTGCAAGTTCCCCCTCAAGCCAGACACCATCCAAATTTGGAACCATTCTGACATCTCTTCATCAGTGCTGGGTCAAGAACCTGTAACTCCTTACCTAACAGTGCTGTGGGTGTATCAACACCACATGGATTGCAACAGTTCAAGAAGACAGCTCACCACAACCTTCTCAAGGGCAATTGGTGATGAGCAATAAGAGTATAAGAACATAAGAACCAGGAGCAGGAGTAGGCAATTCAACCCCTCGAGCCTGCCCCTCCATTCAATACGATCATGGCTGATCTCATTTCCCGCCCTCTCCCCATAACCTTTCAACCCGTTACTAATTAAAAAGCTGTCTATTTCCTCCTTAAATTTATTCAATTCCTATAAACACCGGAATGAGATCAGTCATGATTGTACTGAATGGTGGGGCAGGCTCAATGGGCTGAAATGCCTACTCCTGCTCCTAGTTCTTATGGCTCATCACTAATTGCCCTTGAGAAGGTTGTGGTGAGCTGTCTTCTTGAACTGTTGCAATCCATGTGGTGTCGATACACCCACAGCACTGTTAGGTAAGGAGTTACAGAATTTTGACCCAGCAATGATGAAGGGGCATCAATACGGTTCCAAGTTAGGATGGTGTGTGGCTTGGAGGGGAACTTGCAGGTGGCAATGTTCCCATACATCCGCTGCCCTTGTCCTTGTCCCAGCATCCACTGTACTCTGAGGTAGTGCATTCCACAGATTCATGACCCTTTGAGAAAAGTAATTCCTCCTCATCTCTGATTTAAATCCACCACCCCTTAGCCTAAAACTATGGCCTCTCGTTCTAGAATGCCCCAGAAAGGGAAACATCCGCTCCACGTGTATTTTGTCTATCCCCTCTAACATCTTATATACCTCAATTAGATCTCCTCTCATCCTTCTAAACTCTAGCGAATATAGGCCTAAACTGCTCAATCTCTCCTCATAAGACAAGCCCTGCATCTCTGGAATCAATCTAGTGAACCTCCTTTGAACCGCCTCCAATGCAACTACATCCTTCATCAAGTAAAGGGGCCAAAACTATGCACAGTACTCCAGGTGCTGTCTCACCAATGCCTTGTACAGTTGCAACAACACTTCCTAATTTTTATACTCTATTCCTTTAGCAATAAATGCTAAAATTCCATTTGCCTTCCTTATTACCTGCTGGCATATAATAAATGCTGACCTAGTCAGTGACACTCAAATCCCATGAATGAACAAAAACAAAAAAATCTGCAGATATAATTGCAGTTTCACCAAATTCAGTAACTCCAAGGCATGTCCTCCTGTCAAGGTATTCTTATCAGACAGATAGACACACATGGCAATATAACGCCTCAGTAGCACTTCGGGCCATCCTGAGGATGGTGCATAAGGTTCCAAATATGTTCATGTTTGGAATTCCTTTCCACAAAGGGCAATTGATGCTAGATTAATTGTTAATTTTAACACTAAGATTGATAGATTTTTGTTAGCCCAAAGTATTAAGGATATGGGGCAACGGCAGTCATGTGGATTAGGTAGCAAATCACCCATGATCCCATTGAATGGCAGAACAGGCTCGAGTAGCTAAATGGCCTCCTCCTGTTAATATGTTCTTTCTATTTACAAGAAATAAGTAAGTGAGCTTAATGATTCTGGGATTTAAGGGGCCCTGTGGCAGGGAAAATCCAACCTGGCCAATTACTACCCCATCAGTTTACTCTCAATCATCAGTAAAGTAACAGAAGGGGTCATCAACAGTGCTATCAAACGGCACTTGCTCAGCAATAATCTGCTCACTGAGGCTCAGTTTGGACTCCGCCAGGACCACGCAGCTCCTGACCTCATTACAGCCTTAGTTCAAACATGGACAAAAGAGCTGAACTCCCGAGGTGAGGTGAGGCTGACTGCCTTGACATCAAGGCAGCGTTTGACTGAGTGTGACATCAAGGAGCCCTAGCAAAACTGGAGTCAATGGGAATCAGGGGGAAAACTCTCCACTGGTTGGAGTCATAACTAGTGCAAAGGAAGATGGTTGTGGTTGTTGGAGGTCAGTCATCTCAGCTCCAGGACATCACTACAGGAGTTCCTCAGGGTAGTGTCCTAAGCCCAAACATCCTCAACTGTTTCATCAATGACCTTCCTTCCATCATAAGGTCAGAAGTGGGGATGTTCGCTGATGATTTCACAACGCTCAGCACCATTCACAACTCCTCAGATACCGAAGCAGTCCACGTCCAAATGCAGCAACACCTGGACAATATCCAGGCTTGGGCTAACAAGTGGCAAGTAACATTCGCACCACACAAGCGTCAGGCAATGACCATCTTCAACAAGAGAGAATCCAACCATCGCCCCTTTGATGTTCAATGGCACTACTGTCACTGAATCCCCCACCATGAATATCGTTTTGGGGGGTGGGGGGGGTGGTTTACCATTGACCAGAAACTGAACTGGACTAGCCATATAAATACTGTGGCTATAAGAACAGGTCAGAGGCTAGGGGTTGGGCAACGAATAACTCGCCTCCTGACTCCCCAAAGCCTGTCTACCATCTACAAGGCACATGTCAGGAGTGTGATGGAATACTCCCCACTTGCCTGGATAAGTACAGCTCCTACAACACTGAAGAAGCAGGACACCAACCAGGACAAAACAGCTCACTTGATTGGCACCACATCCACAAATATTCACTCCCTCCACCACTGACGCTCAGTAGCAGCAGTGTGTTCCATCTACAAGATGCACTGCAGGAATTCACCAAGGCTCCTTCCAAACCCACGATCACTACCACCTAGAAGGACAAGGGCAGCAGATAGATGGGAACACTGCCGCCTGGAAGTTCCCCTCCAACTCACTCACCATCCTGATTTGGAAATATATCACCATTCCTTCAATGTCGCTGGGTCAAAATCCTGGAACTCCCTTCCTAACAGCACTGTGGGTGTACCTACACCACATGGACTACAGCGGCAGCTCACCACCACCTTCTCAAGGGCAACTAGGGATGGGCAATAAATGCTGGCCCAGCCAGCGAAGCCCACATCCAGTGAACGAATTTTTTAAAAACTAATTCTTTTAGCTCCTGGTCTCATAGAGGGTTGGAATTCATTTGTAGCCATTTTGAGAGTACTCAACTAAATATCTCTCAAGAGCCCCTGCTCACAACTGCTTACTACCCATCATTGTGAAATCCTATTGAAAAATTCTTAAAAGATCTACAAATCTCTTCTCAGGGTGAATCCCTGACAAAGCCAATTATGTAATTATTTAAAAGTTTACAGCACAACTTTTATTAAAAAATCAAAACTCTAGTTGCTGTGCTATCTTGAAAAGTCAAAATTCTAGTTAGACGCTGTACTATGTTGAATGCACCCATGTTCCTCACTGCATCTGTATACAGGCAAAAAGTATAAGAGCAAACTAAAAAAATGCTATAAATCTGAAATTAAAGCAGCAAATGCTGGAAGTTCTCACCAAGTTAGCTTCTGAAAGAAGAAAGATGGGGTCATATTTGGCTAAGGGCCCCTTCCAGAAGCATCTTCTCTTCCAGATACTAAAATCCTGTTTTCTTTTTATTTTGACCAGGAGACTTGCTTTATACTACAACCAGAGGCCACATTCAGAACTATGTCAGATACACCTCTGTTCCAGTACAACGTAGAACTGGACACGGTTTCATTAGCAAAATGACTTGCCTTCAACAGGGCCCCGAAATTCTCTATTCTCTATTTCACTAGTGTCATTGTTACCAATTCCACTACTATCACAGGATAAAGTTGCTGGATCAATGCCAACAGTGCTTAGAAAGGGGGCGATTGTGCATTTAGGTCCTATGTTAACTGAATAATGATGCATACTGATTTTATTCTCTACTCTGAAGCCAATTTTTATGCAGATCTGATTTCGGATGGTCTGAAGTTGGTCCAGCATGGACTGCCAAATTAGGCTCATTTCTGTAACTGTGAGCAGATCAGCTCTGTAGCAACTGGTCTGCAAGAGAGATGCAAATAAACTTTAAGTTCCTGAAGGGTTACTTAGGGCAATGACCGTGTACAGCATAGTCGAAGTGTTGATAAAGCATATTTTACTTTTCCATGGCTCTGAAATTGGTCCCTCATTTGGAAAATATGCTTCCCCTTTCATTGCAGGCTTCATGCGGACATACACTGACCGCAGAAAAAGTTCATAGCGTTACAGGTGTACTGTTTACTTTGGCAAGTAGACTGAACCTTAGTGTCAGATTGTTGCCTGCATCAACCAATTACAAAAGCCCAGTAATTCAGCCAGTTTCTTCTTGCTTTGTAACCATTCTGCGTGTAATCAATACCCTCCTTCCCTGCCAGATCAAAGAATCTTGTACTTAAAATAGCTGGAGGTCACACCTGATTTGTTTCACAGATCTCCATTACCTGGATAGAGAGTAACCAATAAACACTCATCTCACCAATATTACAACCTCCACACAGCCTTCTTCAAACTGACATTCAAGATCCTGAATGCTGAAAGTATCAACTGAACGAGAAATTGAATGGTTCCAATTACCCATTTTATCTGAAAATTTCCTTACCACAAATAGATCGCAAAACCTTCTTATACCACCCATGCACAACAGTATCAGAGAGTCCATTCGGCATCCTCCCTGGGCATGGTCACTACCTTCTACAGTCTCCTGTCCTCCATCATAAAATCTCCACCTTGGGCACCATCATCACAGATCATTGCTTCCCCATTCTGTATATAG